>NC_133373.1:14153768-14178277 GCF_049309525.1 Garra rufa | reverse complement strand
TTAAATGTTCAACATTTACAGTACTGCTAATGAAATAAAATTAGTGAACTGAAAGATAATAGTACATTAAAAATAAAAATAAATAATTAATTTATATCAAATAAATTTGTAATAACAAAAAAAAAAAAAAAGTTTAACTTGTTAAATACCCCCTAACAGCAATTAAATATAATCTTAAAATTCTAACCATGGCTACTGTTTTTACTGTGTTTCCACTGGGATTTCTGGTGTTACAGATTAAAGGGTGCATGGGAACAGTAGAGTATTCCAGTGGGAAGACAATTCCTAGAGGACAGGTCTTCTCACTAAGAAATCTGACTCAGGTGTCAACTGGAGTCATGTCCCCTGGCCAAACCGTAGCCGTCCCCTTCTCGACCCCCACCCAGGGCCCACTTTACCTCCGCCTGCCCCTCTGTCTGTCAGCTAAAGCCGCTCCACTGAGGCCCTAGTGCAGAACCAGATGTGCTGGCTGAGTCCTGAAACATTCTCTTCCCACTGACATCTTAACCTGAAAGGTGTGTGTGTGTGTGTGGGAGAGAGCGAGGTCAAACTTTAGCCTGGCCTCTAAAAGAGTGTAGATTACTTTCGAAGCTTGTGTTTATTGCTTCAGCACTGATTGTGTATTTGCTTCTATGCTTTTATCATGTACAACAAGAACTTCACAGCACAACCACAAAAAAACACAACAGTTAGATATTTGTTTAGCTTCGTTCCATTTAGTTTCAATATGCTTCGACAATCCAAATGGCGAATCAAACGGCTCTAATATTCATTATTTTGATCATGCATGTTTTGATTGTATTTGTGTTTGGGTGATCTGTAGCTGCGTTGGTTTTGTAATCAAAGTCACATTTGAGTCATGCATCTCAGTTCACCCTTTCACCCACAATTCATCATCTCATTCCGACCGATATACGATATCTAATTTATCAACACATGCCCAATCTAAGCAGCCCCACACATGTGCGAGCAATTAGGCAAAAGAACAGTTGCTAACACAAACACCTTCTGATAGATGACACTCCAAATGTAAGGCCAAACCATGGCAAACATGACTCAAGGAACCGAAGTATCAATCAGATGAGCAGTGGCCTTTACTGTCACCTCCATTGATTAAACACATTGTTTGGAGTATTTGAAATGTGTTGCCATGCTGACGTCTGTAGACGATTGTGGTGTTTACTGTGTAGGTTCAGCGGGGTGACAATTCCTCTCACAAATGATACACCACGTCACAAAAAAGAGTATTGGGAACATATTGCAGACAGAACGAGGGGTCACAGTCAATGGATGTCTATATTTAAACCATATGTAAAAATATTTTGTCTATAGCATCCACACAGCTTTCGCAGAACAAGCCTTTATTGCTCACAAGGACTTAATGGAGTTCTCAGCTGTGTTTTATGTGTGTATCAACTTTATTGTCAGCCTTTGGACAAATAAGAAACATTGAGAACGTAGATAAATTTGAAGCTTTTGAATGCAGACATGCAAATTTGAGCATGTTGTTAAAATTTATGTACTGTGTTCTTTTTCTCAGAAGAAACTCTTGAGAAAGAGAATCTCAGTTTTACTGTTATCTAGGAAAAAACAATTAAGATACTTAGAAATCCCATGTGTATTTTTTCCTACACTACTGTTTGAAAGTTTGGGTTGGATTGTTTTTTTTTATGTTTTGGAGACTTTTATGCTCAAGGCTGCTACAGTAAAACTGTAATATTGTGAAATATTATTATAATTTAAAATACATATTTTCTATTTGAATATATTGGGAAATGTAATTCATGCCTGGTAAAAAAAAAAAACAGATTTTTCAGCATCATTACTTTAGTCTTTAGTGTCACATGATCCTTCAGAAATCATTCTAATGTGCTGATTTGTGACTCAGGAAACATTTCTTATTATTAATTATTAATCATCAATGATTAATTGATTATGTTTAGTTGTGCTGCTTACTATCTTTGGAAACCATCAAACCATCATCATTTTATTTATTTATTTTTAACAGCATTTAGTTGCAATATAATTTTTGTAATGTTATATACACTGCCAAGTTATATCAGGAATCAGTAGGTTTTTATTATTATTTTTTAAGAAGTTTCTTATGCTATTATGCATTTATTTGATGTAAAAGAAATACAGTAAAAGCTGTAATAATCTGAAATGTTATTTTAATTTAAAATAACTGTTTTCTTAAAATTTATTCCTGTGATGCAAAGCAAAAATTTCAGCATCATCACTCGTCTTCAGTGTCACATGATGCATCAGAAATCATTTTAATATGCTGATTTATTATTAATGTAGAAAACAGTTGTGCTGATTAATGTTTTGTTGGAACCTGTGATACTTTTTTCAGGATTCTTTAATAAAAAGAAAAATGTAATAAAACAGCGTTTTTATGAATCAAAACAATATGAACTACCTTTTAAAACTTTGTGGTCAGTAATTCATTTTTTTTTTTTTTTTGAAAGAAATTTATATTTTTATTCACCAAGGATCTGTTAAATTGATGAAAAATGATATCAACTTATATATAATTACTTATATTGTTAGAAATTATTTCTATTTTGAATAAATGCTCTTCTTTTTATAAAATAAATAAATAAATGAGAAAATAAGCAGCAGAACTGTTGCCAACATTGATAATTCGAATAATAAATCAGCATATTAGAATGATTTCTGAAGGATCATGTGACACTGAAGACTTGAGTAATGGCTGATGAAAATTCAGCTTTGCATCACAGCAATAAATTATATTTAAAAATATATTAAAATAGAAAACTATTATTTTAAACTGTAATAATATTTCACAATATTACTGTTTTTTTTTCCTGTATTTTTGATCAAGTAATAATTAAATGCAGCCTTAATGAGCATAAGGTAGTTCTTTGAAAAACATTTAAAATCTTACTGATCCCAACCTTTTGAATGGCATATTGTTAATAATCCACACTATAAAAAACAAAGCTCAAAATAAACACTGAAATGGCTGAATTAAACGCACAACAGACACTAACTACAGTGTGTGAGGCTGTCAGATCCAAGAAGGAAAAGTGGAAATAAACTTGTCAGGTGAAAAAACCTGGACCGACATGTGTCACTTTAATTCCAGCGCATCTGGCCGATGGTTGAGGTCCACTGTCCAGCACGACTGTCCGAATTGAGTTCCTTCTGATCTTAATAAAAGTGAAAATCCTTCAGCTCCACAGCTGGGGACCCTTTGCGAAGTACAATCCTGAATCTGACATTTTTTTTCTGGGGGACACTTCACTTTATGGCACACTCAATGTTGCAATGAATTTAATAGGGATTTCTGATTGGTGGACATCATAGAAGACATCATTTTAATGACACTTTAATGTTATTTAGCCACTTGCCACCAGTTTACATCTTTCAATCAGCACAAACGTAGTCTGTTTTCCTTCTTGAACATTGGAAGACCTGCTTTTGCTCATCTTATAGGGAGCAGTTTAACGTTGATCAGCTTCTCGGGACTTAAAAGAGAGAATGCACAGAACTCCAGGCATGTGGAACAATCAGTGTTAGAAGCAAGATAGCTCTCCCGTTGGCCCCGTTCTCAACTTTGACCCCTGACCTCTTGGCACACGCACTGCTGTAAATAAAGCTGAAGAGAGGCCTCCCCACCTAATTTCCTTTGGCCTCAAATTTAAACACCAATCCTTCTGACTGTTCTGTAACCAGGGGATAAACATCTCCTCACGTGGACCAGGTTCTCAACATGACCACTCGAGAAATCCAGAGAGAGGAGATATACACAATAGAAATTGTGTTTGACAAGTTAGATTCAGCGGGTCCAGACAAGTCCTTGGCTGTAGTCTAAGCGAGATGTAAACTATTTTTGAAATGAGGAGGGGTGTGCAGAATGGCTACTGCCATGACAAGCTGATTCATAAAATCATTATTGCCATAATTCAGTAATAGACTGTGATTTCATGGCTTAAGAAGAAATTGCACCTAGTTGCACCAGTTACACCATTAGAGACCATTGCTTTTATTTCAGTCTTTAGATTCACTTCAGGACGTTGTTTCAAATCAATGCTGAGGGAAACCAGCCAGAGAGGAAACCCCAAGAAAAGTCGCCACAAATCTGTGTGCCAAAATAAAGGAGAGGGAAATACGTTCTAGGAAATTAAAACGCGAAAGGTATTTGAAATCAGTCAAATGTTTACATTTTTTTAAAACATATTTATTTTAATATTATTAGCCTAACTATACAAGTCCGTTTCGTATTTTTAGGCAGGTTCACGACTGACTGTTTCATAGATTTCATAATGAAACGGTTTTCTTTTACTCCGCGGAGTAGATAAATATTATTAGCTGGGTGTGGATTGTGTTTGCTCCATTTTATGTTGTATCTTTTTACGTGATGTTACTCAGTGTGGGAAGGATGACCCATATTTCATAAAGCTGTGCTCTTGTTTCCGGCAGCTTTCACAACGAATTTATCTCTGACCAAGATATACACACTCAGCATTTGAGTTATCTATATCAACACTGGCTGTGCTCGAGATAATATTACAGCTTTAAACTTTTTATATTGCAGATGTAAAGTTTTATGTTACAGAAACGCATAAGCTTTATATTAAGCATTTTCCCGACTATGCAAAACATTTTTACACGCAGCTAAATAGCTATTTATGATTTAAAACGGCAAGAGCAATTATAAAGTTAAAATGCTTTATGTAGTAAAACATATTTTATAATAGCTACCATGTCGCCAAATATACCGTCCTTGTTTCCCAACAGAAACATACATGTATATATAACCTATTTTATGCCGTCTAGAACGAATTGTGCACTAAAACTAGCCTTTTATTTTCAAATGTGGATACATTCAGCAGTCGACATAAAATAAAAAAAGAAAATAAAAGAAGGAGAAACAAAACAGATTGGAAGGTCTTATTAAAATAATTCCATTATCGAAAGGAATGAGATGAAACGCAAGGGCATTGGGCGTCGCGTTATTGCAGGTATTGTTGTGCCTGTGGCTTCTCCTCCAGCAGCGTAATTCTCCTCATCAATACTGCAGTGAGATCGTTACGCCGCTGACATTGATAAATGACCACCAAACTACAGCATTTTCTCACCAGTACTGCAGGCTAGAGAAACACAAACTGGAGGTCGAAATAAGCAGGGAAACGTCTGCAGGAGCAGTCTTAGCTAAGATATCAAACAGCATGAGGAAAACCATTTGAAAATGTCACCGCGAAATTGCGTTTAAAAGATGCTGGAGATGAAGAAGTGCGCGGGGTTTGTGTTTTTGAAAAATTACACGCGGTACAGTCGCCTGATTTGGAAATATTGAATTAATGTGATTTATTTCTGCACATATTGCCTCAAACATTTTACAAAAGACCTCTGCAGAAATTTTAATACCTTCTTAGATGGTTTTAGGGAGTATATACGGTTATTAAATTATTATTTTACACTTTCGTAGGCTATGCCCCTTTCAGTAGATGTTATTTATGTAGTATTAAAATTCTTAGTTTGTTATAGCCTGCATAGTAATTTCTTTTTTTAGCCTAATTGTTTGATGCACACGTCTGATATTTACACATCTAAAATCATTCTTGAGATAGTTTCGTTCGCCTTTTTTAACGGATAAAATGATTTTATAAATACGTTGCAGAAAGTAAAAATAGTTATTTATAGACGCAATTAAATTGTAACTGCATAGCCTATCGCGTCAATACCGATTTAAAAAAACACTTAAAGCAAGAGATTTAACATTTTGAAAATGAAGCATTTATTACAAGAATTCGACCTTTGACTGTGTAGAAATACTGCTTTAAAAGACTCCTAAAAGGAAAAATGGACAGAGCTGAAGGATCGATCAAACTTATCAGTACATCAACAAACATATAATCGACTTTTTCCATAGAGAAAAGCAAGAGTGAGAATGGACGAAAATGTACAACAATATCCCATCTTCATTTTTAAAGGATCTCGACTGAATTCCTATTGACATTGATGTGTTTTACAAATAACATTTACATAATTATGTACAATGGAACATCTCTAGTGGTTTAAAAACTCCTCCAGGCATATTTAGCCTTACAAGAGCACTGTTGCTCTCCAATTCTACAAATAAATGCACAACTCATTTCCTCAAAGACGCTTTTCAAAGCATCTTATGTGGGGAAGACTTTGTGGTTTCACATACTGGAATTTGTGTCAGATGTGTGCCATAATGATCCCACTAAGTGGTTTCATTTCCTTCAGACTTTGTAGAATCGTAAATGCAAAGGTCTAAAAACTAGTCAATGACATAAACCCAAACATAGAACATTTCCCAAAAGAAAAAAAGAAACCTCATCATACACTCGCATTTCAGTTCTTGGGGGCTTTTAGCATCTTTTACTTTATTCCACCATTAAATGCATTTAATATGAGCGTGTACACTTGTGCGTGAGGAGGTATGGAATATCTTCGTCTTGGGCGGCCACTCTATGGTTGAGCAAAAGTGCACAAATGGTGTGGTCCCCGTGCTTCTTGACGGTATAACAAGAATAAATAAATAATTTAAAAAGAAAAGATCTCCAATTGTCTTTTCAGAAGTCTCTCTTTTGGCACAAATGCTTCAAGTCTGTTTTCGTAATGTTGGTGTTCCCGCAGACAGTCCTTTGGCTGGAGATATGATGGCCAGATGATGAGGGGTCCGGAAGGTCTCGTGAAGACAGGAGGTGACCGGACGGGGACGTGATCAGGTGAGGATGAATGTGACGTGACTCCTCATGCCTCTGGCCAGCACTAGGACTATTCCTGAGGCCACCATCAAAACCTAGAATATAGATTGAAAAATACAATATTAGGAGATTTATTCACTAACACCCACATTGTGAAAGCATTAAAGGAATTTTTGGGGTATGTTCTAATTAACCAGGAAAATGTATTTAATTAAGTCCCTCTTTTTTTCTTTGAAATAAACTAAAATCTAGGTTACAGAAAGGTACTTGCAACAAAGTGAATCTGTAGATGTTAAAATTTATGTTTAAAAAAAGTTTGAGTAGTACACTGAAAAAATGTAGAGTAGAAACAATTTTCACACAGAAATTGATAGGAAATTTCACAAATAATTACAAAAAAAAAAATCGCAAGTAACACACTGAATTAAATATGAAAATTTAAAGTAGAAATACTGAAATAGTATGTAACTTCATGTTAGCGTGAAAACATTGCTAATAAAGTTCTATACAAATTTACCTCTACTTTAGTGTCATAATATGTGGTCTAAAACCCTAAAACGACCATAAAATGACTGTTTAAAAAAGCTTTACAAAATAAAGGTCACCAAACGAAGGGTTCAGTGAATAGTTCCTAAAAAAGCATGTTTTTCTTTGTGTTAAATCTAAAAAAAAACCCTTTTATTACTTAGTTTTTTATGCAATTAAAAGATTCAGATGTTATGGAAGCATTAATGCATATAAAGAACCTTCATTTTTAAGAGTGTAAGTGCCTTAGTGTATCCTCAATTTTTCCTTTATTTTTATTTATTTGTAAAGTTAAAACTATTTTTGTGATAATCAAGCATCTATACTGTTGATTAAACTTAACTTGGACCCAACTCAAAATACTCCTTTAAAAAAACATACACCTGCCTCTAAAATCGTAAATGTGTCTCAATCCGCTTTACGCAGGAAAACAGATCTTCATAATGATCCCAGCGATCCACCAGCATATGGTGTTTAACCAGAGCGAATTAAGGACGGGGAAACATTCCTCTAAATGACGCAATTACAGTAACGACTCGATGATAATTCAATCAAAAAAAGGTAGGATTAAATAGTCTGGAAATTATTTGGTCTGCGTGTATCTGGCTCTTCCAAGCCAGAGCCCCTGATATCTCTATGTGTCTGAGGCTTCGGTGGGGGGTGTTAACCTCCGCTCACCTCCCCGCTCCTCTCCCTTCATTAGCAGAGGCTGAGGTTGTTATTTGAGAGGAAAGGGCTGTGTTGGCACGATTGGAGAACTGGATGCGGTGCCTATTTACATATAAAGAGCTCTATTAATCAAGGTAAGTGTCATTATGGAGGGGCTCATTGGGCAGCACAGTGTGGGTATTAAATAAAATTCTCCATGCCAGGCCGCCCGCGGCGAGCGATACGTCTTGATTTGTGGACTGTCAGAGACAGGCAGCGAAGATGGAGCCGGGGAAAGAAGGTGCGCGCGTGTGTGTGCGTGTGAGGGGGGGTCATCGGAGAGAGAATTGCCACTATAATCAGATTTCACACGCCGAGTGAAAGGAGAAAGAGAGGGGATGTTCTGAGTACCAAAGCGTTTCCTTACGTTTATGGTTTGGGAAGCGGGGAGGCGTTTACATGTAGTGCCACTGTCCATCCATACCCATGTTCATACCCATTCCTCCCATGGGACCTGCGAGATGGAGAAAGAAAATTAAAAAACTATAAAACACATGCAAATGCTTTCAACATTTTTACAACAGCACTAAAAGTGACTAATGTGCGATTAGAATCAAAGTGCAACTTACCGCCAGGCCGAAGACCCATGTGTTGTTGGCCGTCGAGCACAAAGCCGCCCATAGGCTGGCCGTCGGGGCTGTAAGCGGTTCCTTGACTTACTAAACACACAAAAACACAATATATATGTGATATATGCACACATTGATAGTGAAGATGGTAGAAAATAAGCCATCACTTTACCTGCTCTGTTGGATTGATCAATCATGGGCTGCACGATTCTTCTTCGAGCATTGATAAACCTGTCAAAGAGAAGACAGGGAACACATTTTCTAACTATATTTATATTACTGACTGCCCACAGTATATTTTACTCTTATTTAAACACTCTGCACTTTTACTACTGTGAGCTTTTTGCTATGATTTACTGCAAAATACCCCTTAATGCAGTGCGATTTCTCCTGGGCCTTTGGGTTAATGGACCTGTCAGGAGTCCACAAAAAAGCTAATGTACTGTTTTAGCGGCAGACCAAAGAAATAGTCTAATTTGTGATGTAAACAAGCAGAGGGTTTGTTAATAAAGAGATTTTAACACCTTATACAAATTGCGTTTGAGAAACATTCCATTTAATGGTGAATTTTATAGTAGCAGACGAAAAAAACAAATAGATTTATTTGATTTGTGGTGTGTTTTTCCTTTCCTCAGCAGTCTAAAGATAACCTCTGTTTTTAAGACTTGCTTTAATTGTGCTTCTTGCTGCAATATATTAGCGAATCAAGTAAAGGGGTCATTGCTCAATAAATATTCAATTGATATAGCATTGGCCTAGTAGCCTCAGGGTATGATTAGCCTAACTGCTTTTCAGACACTAATATGCTTCAGCAGCCCGTAACAGAGAGGTAGGAAATGCCCCTGACATGCACTGAGGGAAGAAATTACTCATAGACAATGAGTCTTAGCCAAATGTTTGTGAACACCTTATTTTGTTGCAGTAAACACATTAACGTATGTTACAAATGATACATTTTTATTTTTATACCAACCAACCTCTTTTATACAATAACTAGTCATTTCTTTATTATATATAACTAAAACAAAATGTAAATAAACATTAAAATAAAGTAATAAGTAAGAAATAAAATAAATCGGTAATAATTATAGATATCAACGTCTGCCTAGGATCAGTGTTGTTTTTTTTAGTATATGCTGTCCAAAATGAATGCAATTATGATTGTAAATTAATAATTGTAAATAAAGGTAAAAAGAATACAGCGCATACAGAATAAAAAAAAATCCTGATTTAAGTTTCATGAAAGAGAAAACACATTTAAAACTTAATTTTTAAGTAAAAAGTAAAATTTCAAATGTCTATTGGCATTGATAATAGATTTCAAAGTATCTGTTGTAACCATGTGGAATTATGCTGTCAAAATTAATCCCACCTAAATATAAAATAGAAAGAGGCCTCTCAGTCGGTAATGCTCCAAACCATACATTCAAAATCTAGCAATGAGATTATCTCATTTGTGTAATCCAATAGTAACTTTAGCAAACAAGATGGTTACTAAATGAATAAACATCCAGGAGAACTCTGGTGACTGAACAGCATTGCTTAATATGCCAACATAACATTTGACAACATTTCTAAAAGTCCCACTGAGACCCTGGGCAAAGCTCATGATTGCTCCTATTCTTACTTTTATTTGTCTCATTGGGGCTTTGAACAGCGTCTAATAATAGTGTGAGAAATCAGGATCACCGGACTTGAAATGGAAATGTTACAGAGATCCCTAACCCTGACTTCTAAGTGCTGAGAGGTCAAGCTGGCAAGTCAAAAGTCAAAGGTCGAAGGTTACTCACCAGTTATTCACTTGTAAGATGGTGAGCCCTGTGTCTTGCGCTAGCTGCTTCTTTTGCTCTTCCGACGGGTAGGGGTGCTGCAAAACAAGAAAAATGATATTAATGTGTAAAAAAACTTTAGCAGTTAATAACACTCCTGTCCGTTGATCCATTAAGCGATAATGAATGGAACATGTAAATGTCTTCATTTTTTACAGTTGTGTATTTCCCCTCGCAGTCTCCATTAATAAAGCAAATCAAGATGACCTGACTTTTTCTTTAAAACTAATCTGTTTAAATGACTAATGACCTCAAGCAGCAAGTCTACCCGCCCCATTGGAGACTCCGGGCATCCCATATGACTCTTTCAGGAAATTACATCATTATGTATGATAGACTTCCCATATGCAGCCCTGAGTTCGAGAATTTCCCCGCGTCTTATTGGCCGAGCGCTCGTGGTTTTGTTTGACATTATTTGACATTACTTGACAAATGATCGAGTGGGTGTGAAAGAGAGACAATGGAGAGTTTTGTTTAGGGTTGAATAGGGCTTGGCCCTTGGTGGCCCCGCGGTGGCCCCTGGCCCCTGATCCTCTTGCTCTCACTGTGAGTGCAGAGGGAGGGCAGCAGATGGCAGGCAGGGGTGAATGTATAGACAGCACAGGGTCGTGGGTGTGCACCAATTTTGGCACTGTCACGGCCTCACCTCCCGTGGTCACTTGGTGAGGGATGAGTCCTGTTACATGTCTCGTTCCCTCTCTCACACACTGACGGAGATTTCCCTGCTCACCTCCTGGCTTGCTAGCTGTCATTGTGCTGATGAATGACTGTAAGCTCCGCCCCTTTTCTACACAACCTGGTGATGGTCGAATGCGAGCTGTGCTCTGGGATCCATCTTTAAACTCTTATCAAAAAGCTCTCAGCAGGTTGCGCCGTGATTGTTCGCTAAAGTTTAGTGAGGAACCTACATGTTCAAGCAAGCTCGCTTTCAAAGAATCACTCATATTTGCATGAATTACACTTATGTCTCTTAAGAAGCCCCCTCCTCATCCCTATTTGCATGCCAAAGGAGATCTCTCTATCTCGTTCCAGTGCAACTAACAGTTATAACTGTAATGTTCCACTGAATCTTAATGTTCCACCTTTCTTTAAGATTGGCAGCACAGGGGGTCTTTATCGCGGACCTCTGAATAGGTCACAAAAGATGGAGGCTTAGACCATATGTAAGAGCCCCCCCCATCTCAAACGTCGCACACTGGCTCAAAGTAGAACCCGACAAAACGTAATCCTGCAGCTTTCATTCAGCCCCGACCCCAAATGAATGCATGATCGCCTGGGTGTTGCAATGGGGGCCATTCAGAGGCCAAAGTCCCCTCTAACACTTTTTTTTTGTCAGAGGACACATCCTGCAATGGGAAACACTTTTGCTTCACAAATCGCGCTGAAAGGGAGCTGGGAACAGAGAGAGGATAATTCAATTAGGCTCTCCTTTTTTATCTCTAAACTCTAAAGGTGGGTAAAAGGGAAAGGATTACTATGTGTACAGGACCTGTGTAGCCTTTAGAAAGTGCAGGAATTCTGAAAGAGAATGGAAAACAGGAAGACTCAAGAGAATGGTGGGAATTCGAGAAGGTGGACCGGTGAAAACGTGCCGAGATTCGAGGGGGTTGAGAATGCCACAAATCAACCCAAAACCAGCAAGTTTTGGTGAAAGGTACTCACCCCGGGGCGAATAGGGCCTTGGGTTTTGACAAGCGAAATGGATGGGAGGGCTGAGAGACAGATAATAACACACCCTGCTAGTTTTAATGCAGTTTGGATGCAGGTCGCTGAGCTGAGAACGGTGGAATTGAGCTAATTCGCCAAGAGACGCGTCAGACGCTCTGGCTCATTTTCCAAAGGCTTCTAACTTCAGACCAGCAGATCTGAGAGTGTCTTACCGTGAGATGCTGGAAGAGCCACGCCCGCATGATGTTGGTTGCCACTTTGGGGAAGATTCCTCTTTTCTTCTGCCGTTTCTTGTCTTGGTCATCCTCATCCCCTGTTCCCGGAGAAGCCAAGCTGTTATCCAAGCCATCTCCTGATAAACAACAAGGGCGAGAGAGAAAAGAGAAAGTCACTTTAATGAGATAAAACATCACCTTCAGTTGTTTATTCAGACCGATCGCCAGTGCCACTCACAAACACGATGTGAAAGAGCCACACGGGGGGCTTGTTTTGATTAGCAACAGTAACACAAGGACCGCGGCGAGCAGGAGTATCCATGCAGTGAGAGGGAACGCTAATCAACAGAGCGAAATCTCTCCCGCTCTCTCTCTCGCTGTCTCAATGTCAGAGTTCTCGAGGAAGGCTCTGCACCAACCCTAGTGCTATTAATTCAATGTGAGTTCTGTCTTTGACATGGGGTAATGAATGTCCAGGCTCTATGCTTGAATGGGGAATGGAGACTTGGCACTGCAAAGAGAATATCTGATCTGAATTAGCACTCAAAATAAAGTCTAAAAACTTGGGAAAAACATAAATAAAGCAACGCCTGTTAGCGCTTGTAGAATTTAGAAGATAGTAACTCGTAACAGTGCAAGGAGTTCCCTAATTTGCTAACCTACAGTAGCTATATTTAGCAGTATGCTAATTTACCACCTACAGTAGGCACGCTGCAAAACGTGACTAAGTTTAGTTAGTGGCCACGTACACACGCTACAGCTAAATACAGTCATCACTTCCCTTCCATGCACTTAAAAGTGTTCTAAACACATAGAATATGATTAAAAGCTTATTGTAGGTATTTACTAAAGCTCATGTAATCTCTGGGAATTGAACCTTTGACCACAACATTGTTAGTACCACGTGCCTCTGTATATGCTACAAAAATGAATGCTTAATTTTGTATATAGATAGAAAGATAGATAGCTAAAACTTATGATACAATGTCATACCAAAATATGTGCTGAAGCGACTACTCAACTACTTTTAACTATTGAGGCGGTTCTATTTTTATTTATTTTACATAATGTCAAATGAGAAAAAAGTCAAAGTCAAGGCATTTATCAAAATCCTAGTTTCCAACTTGTAATAACACATGAAATTTTCTTACTATTCAGTAATTCGTAATTGCGGTAATTCCGACATGACGTGAATGAGGCATTCTACTGTAAGATCAATTGATGCTTAACAAACAATGCTTTTTGAACTGTGAGCTCTCTGATAACATCAAGCCTGCTTTCATTCCATTACCATCCAATCTAGTTTAAGATCAGAGCCAGGCAGGAGGCCGCTTTTAAACTAAGGTTTCCGTCTTGTCCTCCTCCCCACCCTCCTTTCTCTTTCTTTCTTTCCATCCCTCTCTCCCGCTTCCATTAACTGTGCATCAGGCAAGATGATTTACTTTTAACAGTCATGCTTATTTTTCTTGCCCTGAGGGTAGAGATGCCTTGAAAGCCTGCCCGGAGGGTGTGTGAATAATGTATCTGAGGGACTCCTCCCCGGAGGCGGGACAGGAACCCTACTTTTCTTAAGACTGGCCCTGCTGTGTCTCCTTGTTTTTGGGGATGCATCAATCAAACGCGACTGTATGCGCCATATTCATGCATTAATATTTCAGTTAATGAATAATGACATTTGAATATAAGAAGGGGGGTGGTGGATGGACTTCAGGCTGGCTGACTGATGCCGTAATCAAAATGCAAGTCAAGGGCAGGGCAGTGGTCTCACACTGTCTGTCTGCACAACACAGACTGCTGTTTCTTCTCATTATGCTTTCTGGAGTTTGCATGTTGACCACAGTCTTGGCTAAGAGAGCTAAGGGTTTATTGTGAATATGAAAGGGAAAAGTAATAAAAATATTATGTTCTGAAAGCGAAAGAAAAAGTAAAAACAAATACAAAAAGAAGAAAAAAAGAAAACCTTAATTTCGACTAAAAAGTTATGTTATATTTGGAACATTTTAAAAGGGCATAGTGAGGTTTTCAGTTTGTTTATGAAAATCAAATAGCAAAAACTAGGAACACTTATTACTATTTAGTAATATACTCCATATTTAGTAATAGGCAAGGCAAGGCAAGGCAAGTTTATTTATATAGCACATTTCATACACAATGGCAATTCAAAGTGCTGTACATAAAAATAAAAAATGTATGCTTTTTTATTTTATATTCAGAACAATTTAAAAGGGGAGAAAAATCCTAAATGTGAAAATTTAACACTAATAAATCAGACAAGAAAATATAATACAGTTTTAAGTGTGGTAATGAAAATCAAATATCAAAAAGGTTAAAGAGATATATTATATATTATTATATATTATAGATTTTATAATTATGTCTGAAAAAAAATGAAAAAGAGTGAAATGGAAGTGGAAGTTGGTTTACACTATGTTAATGAAAAACTGATTTCAAAAATATAACACATTAAAAAACAGTAAAAATGTTTTCAGTTTGTTTTTAAATATAAAATATCAAAATTGTGATAGAAACAAATTCTAAAAAAAGATTCTAAAAATCTTCTAATAGATTCTAAAAGTATAAAAAACTGATGACTTTTAGGGAAGAAAAAGTAAGTGGTGAAACTAGAATGAAATAATACAGAAAGAAAAGAAAAGAAAAGAAAAGAAAAGAAAAGAAAAAAGAAAAGAAAAGAAAAGAAAAGAAAAGAAAAGAAAAGAAAAGAAAAGAAAAGAAAAGAAAAGAAAAGGGGGAAATGATAGATAAAGAGAGCTGGGCGAGATCCTTACATCTAAGGAAGACTCAAACACTCTCTTCCCCCCTCTCTTCGAGCCTCTCTCCTCCTGTTCCAGAAAACGAAGGCCGCAGGGCTGATCCAACCCGACGCTAATCGCTTCTGACTGTTCCCTGGCAACTTGGCCCATGCAGCCTGTGTGACTGCACTCTCTTTAAAGGCTGCTGCTCTCTGCAGCTCCCTGAGCCCTACCTCACTCCCCGAACCCGGAGTCTGCACGCGCAGCGCAGAGGGGGGCCAGAGCAGCCTGGAGGAAGGCTGGAGTAAGCCCTCAGGCTGTTTAGAGAAAAACAGCACCCTAAGACATGGAGAAGAAGAGGCTTCTAGCTTCCTTTTTTTTCACTTTCCCTCATACGAATGAAGCAAAACTTCTGAAGGGGTTTTGCGGAGATATGCATATAAAACAAGTCTAAGTAGAATTTTTCCACCCATTTCCCACATCCTTTAAGCCAACCCTGATGGCATCCGTGTCACATCACGGTACCTTCAGCATCCGAGAGATGACAAGGTCCAAAGATAAAATGCTCTGCGTTGTTCTGATAATTAGATGAACTGGAGATAGATGAATGTCCCGGAGACAAAGGGGCCCGGCGCAAACTAGCCGGGTCTGATGACTGCCACCCCGCACGCATCACAGAATAAATCCTGTTTGCTTGCTTAATGAGCTCACCATGACCTCAATCTATCACGAACTATACTTCTCCAAAGGGGCCATAATTCTGACTACTGGACGCAACAGACTGGATAATTACTGGACGAACGCAGATGATTTTGTTCTCGCTAATCGTTTCGCTTAAAGCATATTGATTAGATGCTCTTATCCTCTTGTCCCCCGTGGCCATGATATGATCCGGAGGAACATGGGATTGGACCACAGTCGGGTGGTATTGACGGCTAAAACGCGGAGGCATCGGCTCTTGACACTTGTTGTTGGTCCACTATGCTTCATGCTGGGATTTAACCTCCATTGAAGGTTCAGATATAGATGTAAACATCCTGTCTCAGCCTGTGTCTTTCAGCAGCCTTCGAGGTGAACACTGGCCTGGAATGTCCTGCAGCTTCCCTTTGTTCCCTTTCGGCCTTTGTGATGGACATTCCTAGGCCCTGCATTCCCACCAACATGCACATGTTTAGGATAGCTGTTGAAAACCCCCCACTACCAGTCTACCATCCTAAACTCTCGCAAAAACCCACCCTGAGGTGAGTCAGCGGTTCTGAGAAACATTCGGACTGTGAGGAGCACCTATCTCTTTCCTTCTGACTCGACAGCCTAACACAACATGAAGGTTTCTCAACAAGAGCAAGTTCTACTGATGTGCAAGAAACAAAGGGACCCCCTAAAAGAGACAGGTGCTTTGAAGAGCCCCAGTAATCCTTTGGACTGGAGTTGGGTGTCTGACGTAACACCCCCATTCACTTGTAATGGAAAAGGTGTTTGCTTTACCGATCTCTTGAATGATAAAGGGAGGAACACCGATCCAAAGTGGCTCCTGGAGGAGCAGCAGGTAGATGTCCCTGATCCTAACCCAACCTCTGCCTCTGATCACCCCAGATATCAACCCTCTATTGTGACTAGTATTTGAAGTGCTCTGTCCTTCGGGCCGGCAGGGGTCATTCCTCTTCCCCTTCTTCAATGCATGCTCTTTGGGGTCAAAAGGCCGTGGGCCTTGGATGTCCCCCCACTGTTGTTTAAAAAAAGCCTGGTGTGGGGAAAATGTCGCCACCCTGATGCTTTTCTCTCTTTTATACAGAGTAGCACTGCAGAAGCACTATTGGCATTGCTGCTATGCCAAACATTTTAAAAGTGTCTTTCAAACTGTCACACTGAGCCCGAATTGTCAAAGAATGTTTTTTGCTTTTGGTTTCTCTTGTCTTGCATAGCATCCTGCTATTGTGCTACATAATGGTCAGGCTATTGATGTCTGATGGTTAAAAGGAGGTGAGAAACCCTGAAGGCTATTTTAACTAAAGCAATTAGTTGTAAAAAAAAAAAAAAATTAAATCAAAATTCCCCAAAAAGGTAAACAGCGCTAAAGGACAATAAATATAGAGTGGCAGGTCATAATATAAATTAAGGAGAAAAAAAAATTGACATGCAAATGGAAGATCTGGCAAATTAAATTAGACCCTTAACCTTTCAAGAACATTAAACACCTATTGTGTCCACAGGAAAATCGTAAAACCAGCTCAGTGAACCATCGCAATGATGACATGAACAATGACACATATGACTTTGATAAGTAAATGCTGTTTACACCCATAGGCATTACAAAAATATAAAATTAAAAGATTAAATTCTGCAAAATATCATAGAGAATAAGTACAATATGTACTGCAAAAAGTGATTTAACCATTTTTTAAATTAGTAATATTTAATAACACTTTTAGGTTCGGAAAAAAAAATAGATGTCAAAATTTTTTTGTACAATATATATAAATGTAATTTAAAATCCAACCTTAAGTGGAAATACCACTTGAAGCTTTGGATACAAATTAAGATGACGGCATAAACTTAAGTCTTTTCAGCAAAGCATATTATGTTTTAGGTTGATTGAGTGACATTTAATAACACTTTCGTCTTGAATAAAACCAATTTAGATGTCAACATTTTTAGTTTCCCATTTTTTCAGTGTATAATGTATAAACATCATTTAAAAATCCAACCTCAAGCGAAAATACTACTTTAAGCTTGGAGTACGAATTAAGTTGACAGCAGAAACCGCATTTTCAGCGAAGCATATAATGACGTAATAGTAAAATTGACAGGTTTTCCTACCTAGTTCGCTGCTGTTGTCTCCGCTCTGAGAGGCATGTCCCCCGCTGGAGGGTCCTGGGGTGCCGACTGAGGGAGTAGAGTGAGCGTCGTCCATGTCTCTCCAGGATGCTGGATTCTGAGGTTCAGGTACATGAAGATCCAGGGTGAAAAAAAAGAAGGCCACATTAGTAAACTAGCACATCTACATGCTCTACATTTTTAAAACAGCATTTTTTTTAAATGCCTAGTTACCATGTCTGTGCTGAAAAAAATGTCTGATCAAATTAGAGACAACTGAAATGCACTAGGAATATATTTCCAAATGGAGCTACAACCAGGGTAACTGCTTCTCCTGATGTCCGACCGTAAATGCTCACAAGAAACCAGCGGCGTCCCCTTTTTATCCAGAACAGTGTACAAAGCACTTAGACGGGCTCAACATGAAGGCAAACAGCAGCCGTTCCTCTTCAGGCCCTTAGCGTCAGCTGTTTGCCTGATGGTGATCAGCTAAAGAGCTCTAAGAAAGGCCAGAATAAGCTCCTACAACAATAAAGCTGTGTGAATAAGACCCTTCACTGTTTTCTCATTAGGACACACAAAAGCAGTCTGTGGGTTTGTGTGTTTATGTGTGTGTGTGCTGTTAATAACGTTTCAGAAGGCCACTGTCTCCCTTCATCACCTAATTCAAATTGTTTTGTGTCACACCGCACACTTGTAAATCGATAAGACATTACAGGAGCATCAATAAAAGATTACAGTTATCGTCAAGTGTACAAAGGTACATATTCATCAAATAAATTTCAGCTGACCAAGTGAAGGTATGACGGCTAGACCTCGCCAGTTGCAGTTCAGATCTATTTGGTGAGGATGGGGAAAGTCATGATGGCAAATGTAATGTAGGAACTACATTAGTCCAAATTACAAAACGGCGGTGTGTTTAATATGGAAAAAAAAAACTCTCTCTTCCCATTTTGACCTGAAACAGAACTAAGCAGAATGTAAAGTTCTGTTCTTCTTAATTCTGTGGTTTTGTGCCTGTGACAGGGGGTGGTGCGTTGATAATAGGAAGCACAACTGTAAAGAACACACTGTTGGTCTCTGAGTGAAAAAAAGACTCCCCTCCTGCTTGACAATAACAATCCAATCAGTTCAAAGACAATAGCGCATTCACGTGCAAATGTAACGTTGATCATTAGGGCTAACAGAGGGCTGGACAGAGGGGGGAAAACCCTGACCCTCAGCAACACCTGCACCCAACACGACGGGCTTCTTCAACATGATCATCATCGTCATCATCATACCTCTTCTAAAATAAGATATGTCCTGGGGCAATGCCTTAATGATTCATATCAGTGCAAAGAGAAATGGATTTAGATAATGTTGTTTAAATAAATTAGCATATGTAACTAAGTGATTACTCCTCTTTTTTTCTTACTGTCTCTCTCTCTCTTTATGACTAAAATATATTGTGGAGATAAATAATTGAGGAAGCTAAAAGAAAAAATATGAATGACTGAGGCATGTTAAGGGAAAAAATCTTAACCAGGTTTGTTTACACAATACAAAATAAATGGCATTTAGATTTTCAGTCTTTTCTTTGTTGGAAACGTCACTAATGTTTCTTCATAAATTGCCTCTACTGTAAATACAAACAGTTCCTCTGTCTAATTGGCCTGTTTTATGATGTCATAGAAAGCTAATTAAAACTCACATGATCTGCGAGATTTGTCGAGGATCCTGAGAGGTCGTCGAAGTCGGACTTGCATCCATCCCGTTCATCAATTACCAGGTCAATGGGCATTTTGCCCTTCAAACAGCTAATATACCGATGGCAGAAGTTGTCGCAAAGCTCGTGTACCTGATTAAAACCCGGGAAGAAATACATTTGTATTTGTTTGTTATTCGAACAATATAAAAGTATAATGATGTAAAATAATTATGAATAAATAACATACCTTTTCGAGTTCTAAAAGATGGAAACGTAATACTTGTATTGACTGAATCATCTAAGGAAAGAGCAAAATAATACATTCAGTAGGCCTATTTCGACAAAAATAGCAACATAAATAGCTAATTATAATTATAGTTACAACAACAATAATGGATTAATAATACTATTAAGCTAAAACTAAACTTCAAACGTCAAAACATCAAACATCGGTTATTCTATACGCGCGAGAAATCACACTCAAATCAAAAACTTGGCACGTCTGATACTGTGTTGGCTTTGTAATGTTATGACAATAGCAGAAGTGTAAATAGGTTCCTCCAGAGACGATGCTTTGAGGGAGCCCAGGGCAAAGACCCCCACGCCCTCTGATAACACGCGGCCTCATAAATCACTAAAGCTTCCTTTCTTTCCCTCAAAGAATCCTCACATGGAGCTTTGAAGCGACTTTACCTGGAACAAAATCTGTGCGGAAAAACATCTCACACTTACCAAATTGTCCAACTCTGGATTAGAAGAAAATAACGGCTTCTCTGCCCGAATCTGTAAAAAATTACAAGTTAGTTAGAACAAAAACACTCACACTTTTTTCAACAAATACACAAAACGCAAATAACAGTTTTACGTTTTCCACTAAGATTTCACATTTTTGGAATAACCGAATATTTAGTTAAATCGTTAAAAAAATATTTATTTTACAAATAACACTTCACCTGTTTGGCAAACACAGCGATGTCCTCGTTAAATGAATCGGATGAGCACACATCTCCTCCAGCGACTCCGGGCTCTCTCGGTGTGCATGTGGCCAGCTCGCACTTCTCAAACACCAGCGCCAGAAGCGGAAATAACGGATGCCTTCACAATTCAACACAAACATTTAAAATAAGTTACAGATCAAAACACTATATCAATAACTGAGCAATCGTTCTGATGACAGTATTTGGAGTTTTATTGCTACTTTCATTGATTGACGGCAACGTATAGTTGCACTTAGTCAGATAATGACTAAAAGCGCTATGTATTTATATATATACAAATTAAAAATAAATAAATAGATAAATAAACATCATTATTTTAAAGTTTAATTATACAGCGGACTATGTTCATGTCAGGTGAATTTACTATATGCTTAACCAATATAAGGTCGTATATGCAAAGCAATTTACTGACTGCAATAAAGTACAAATAAATTACATTGTCAAATGTGGGTGTAATAACGCAGCACTCCATTTCAAAAATTAAAGATTGTGTTAACTATCATATTAAGCTAGCTGCAATAAAGTACCCATAAATTTGGTCCTTGTCTCTTTTAAGTGCGTCGTTGACAGCCGAGCCCATGCTGCTGGGCATGATGCTGTGAGGTGCGTGGGCCCCGTAGTGCTGGTTGGCATGTGGCGGTGGCCCGTGGTTCAAATGGTGAACCTGCGGCAGTGGCCGAGGTGCGTGTGGGTCCCCGTACATCGATGTCGGAACCCCAACTCCATCCATACCGCCACCATAGTGGGCAAGGTCTTCGTACTGCATCAAACAGAAACTGTATCATAGACAACTCAAAAAAAAAAAAAAAAAAAAAACCCGGTGTTTACCTAATATTTAATAGCTATTAAAACAAACTATTAGCAAACTTTACGACTTAAGTACGACTTGTTTACGCGGCGGACTAGTAAGAGAACGTACCCGTTGAGCCATCAGCATATGACGCTTCTGTTGAAGTTAAGTGCAAATTGTGATCTTATCCAACGAAGAAGCAATTGGAGTGATTGAATTCCTTTTGTGCATCCGGTTTAAGAGGACTGAGCTGTCGGTAATCCGTTGTGATGATAGAGCATGTCCTGTGAAGAGTTTCTGATCGCTTCCTTTTCAGCCACTTTTAGTTTTAAAACAATTCGAGCGTATTGCCAAATGCACTTTTACGATTATGCCTGAATAAAACCTTGACAAGTTTAACTAAGATAAATTATAAATATTTGCTTCCACTTGATCCCTCTGACTAACTAATGCAATTTACCCCTTCACAGACTTCCTGGAGTCAGAAGAACCTTTCCAAATTCTGGGATGTTCGTGTCTGGCATGGCAAACACTGCAAGGAAAAACTATCCGGATCTCATGGTCCCTCTTTGTGACCCACGCCTTGCTTCGACTGGGATTGTGTTGGTGATTTGGAGCAGGTTCCTGTTGAAGAGACTGAACCCCTGATGACTGAGTCTGGGAAGCGTGGTGGGTGTTACCAGCTCGACACCTCTACATAAAGCAAGAGAAAGAAGAGCGCAATGACCACGAGCTGCCAGCGAGTGTTCACATTGGATACGCGCACGGATGACGCACCACCATCCTCTGCGTTTTGTTACTAGGGGTGGAGTGTCTTTATTTTTAAAAGTGCTAAAATCAGATCAGTGCACCTAGTCGCACTGGGAATGGACCTTATTTCAACAAATTGCTGAGCATCACAGCATTTGAGCCTTTGAAAACATATTTACCACAGACTATAAATTCTGACTGCTTCGTTGTTTAACTGTTCTTCAATACTTGCGCGTCACATATAAAAGTTATTAAATATATATAGTGGAGTTAAAAGAATAAGTTTACGTTTTTCATTTTAGTGTTTGTTCTAGAGTTTGTAAATAAGTTTTTTATTTGTAAAGAAATATTTTCTTTTTTTCTGATTGTAGCCTAATTAAATAACATGCGTTCAGTTTAATATGATAGATTCATGGTGTTTTATATTATTTGTTATTAGAATAAAATGTTAATGTATGAAACTAGAAATACATTTTAAATGGGAAACTATAAAACCCGTGCAGTTTTACATCTTCCTTTTATTCCAAGCGTTTTTGCGCATAAATGACACTGAGGGAATTCAGCACGACTGTCTCACCATTATATTTAAACGCCTATACAGGAAACGAATGAAAATGAAAAATTAGTGTACCGAATCATTTCATTTGTTTTGAATTTGACAATTTAAATTTACGTACAATTGTAATGTTGCTTTTACGTTTTAAGTAAGTATGTTATATCTTAAACCAATCAACCTTATATATTAACAAAATGAGCACGTTTTAAAAATGTTACTTATTTTATTTAGGCTAAATACAAAAAAAATTATCGAGCAATACAGTAATATAAACAACAAATGCTAACTACTTTTGGCCAAATTTTAAACAGCATTTTCTTTTAGTACACCATTAGTATTTAACCTGTGTAATATTTGTAAAATGTAATATATTAGTTTCATCTTATTTGTTATAATAGTTGCGTTTTATTCATTCATTAAAAAAAAAAAAAAAGAATGCTGGCATTTGGACATTTATTTTATTTATTTTTTTCGAAAGCGTGGCATTGCGAGGATCCTACTGAAAAATAGCGTTAAGAAGGTTTTTGAGTATTGTTTATGTATTTAGATGCGACATTTGTACAAACACACGCGGAGAGTATCTAACAAATAATTTCCCATATAAACTTTTGCAGTGCGGCATCGCAATAAATTATTTTAATTTAAATTAACGGAATGGTGGTAAGCGTCACCAATATCAATGTAAGTATTTTAAGAAACATACCTAATAACGATTTTAGAAACAAACAGCTTTCACAACTAAAACAATAACTTATTTGAATAATATTTTAAATTATAATTAAGCTTTCAAAATGTAAGTTTTTAAAAAGAAAATCCAAAATTTGTTATGGAGATTTTCAGCACTATTTTAAAACTACCTTTAAATGTCAGTGTTCTTCGCCCATGTTGGTAGAATGATAATCCGCTTTAATTTCAAAAGTGTTGACCTTTGCTTGACCCGCCAGGATGTGTGCTTGAGCCGCACGATACTTTTCTTCTACTTCTTCAGATCCAGCGAGAGTCCTGCAAACCTGCCGCTGGGCTCCAGTTTCACGTGTGCCGTGCTTTCCAGCGCAACAATCAATTTCAAAGTCACTTTACCTTCTATCCCCACCTAGCGGTGCATCTGTCTTTGAAAACCACCGTGCAAAGCCTACACGAGGAGAACGAGTTCGCATTTGAATTCTCTCACCGGAGCCTCATTGTCAGTGGAAAACCAAACATATTTAACAAAAAAGCAATAGGCGATGTTAGAGTTGAATATCACAAACGCAAACACGCTCAAACGCGTGATGCATCAAGAAGAAAATGCAAACGCAAAATCACAAAATAATAAATAAATATCAACCACATAAAAAAAACCAAAATAAACATTTGGCGTACTTGAAAAGGACTCGGAAATAATTGCAAATATGCACTTAAATGTTCCAAGGCAAAGGATGAGAGAGCATTGCATGATGAGGTCGTTTATTTACTTTTCAGGAGAGATGGGAAAGTTCCTTCCTTTCATCAGTCTGTACATAATCTCGCGCGCCCCTCTTTGAAAAGCAGCGCGCGTGAATTATTAAAGGCATACATTTGAATTATAAATACGCTAATGATACCGACACGGGCTGAGCGCGCCATGCCCGAGGCTAAATTCTTCCGATGCACATTATTTCCTGGCACTCCGACTTCATTTCCTCTCTCCTTTCTCTTTCACTTCTTCTCCTCCTTTGTATTTCGCTCCCCGCTTACAGTATGCATGGAAGATGCTGACTGATTCATGCTGTCACCCGGGCCTGCTTTAAACTGTAATGAGTTACCATAGTCTGAGCCTGTGTGCATCCTCAAAAACCTGGTTGCACAATTCTCCTGCCAACCCCCCAAAACAAGCACACACACACAGGCAGGCCTGGCAGAGAATCAGACATCCTCCGCTGTCCTGAACATCATTAGCGTTGTCAGGACAGGGTGAAGAG
>NC_133373.1:14023399-14148268 GCF_049309525.1 Garra rufa | reverse complement strand
CAAATATTTACCACTTGCCCTTTTTTTAAATGTCCAGCAGATGGCAAAAGAGATAATATAACGATATTAGTGATTTTTACTCCCATATGTGGGTTTGGTTTTTCATAGTAGGTTAAATAGATTACAACGCCAGTTCACGTCCTCTCTCTCTCTCTTTGTATTTGAATAAAGTATGTCATTGCGAATTCTGGACTCTATAATTTTCTGTGGGAGTTGCACTACACTTTACATTTGCTTATCGGCATTTAAATACTAATATAGAATATACTAGAACAAGGGACCATTCAGAATGAAATAAGCAATTACTGTCTGTTCTGTTTTTGGTTAAAATAAAGTTCAAAGTATTGTCAATCAGCTGCATTCAGAACTGTATTAGTGTAACTGTCCAGGGTGCTGAAACAAATGAGTGCCCATACAGCAATGAATCACTGTATTTTTTTTTTTCTGAATGTGTCATCAGACATTGAAGCTAAACGTGGTTTTGTGCATATTATTAATAATAAAATAACATTATTACATAGCTGCATTTTTGTGGATATGACAACTGATTGCATTTTTTTGTCTTCTGTCAAAATATTTCACACTTTGATTGAAGGGATCCAGAGTACATCACCCATCTGGATGATGCAACACCAGGCCTAGTGCACCACAACGCCCACCAGCTGTCAGTGACAAGGAGACAAGAGTGATATGTGCATATGGCAATAATTAGGAGTCCAGCAGGTCAGGGTTACACTAGGGTTTTAATGACCACAGAGAGTTATGACTTCAGTTATATATATATATATATATATATAAGAAGTTTATCTTTACTGTGTAGTGGCCCCTTTATACAGACATACAGAAACCATGACAGGCGCCCCCTGCTGGACTCACTAACACTTTTTTCCACAGCAACCTGATGGTGTTTAATGATGTCTTCACATGCTATTTCCTACTTGCCACTTTTAAAGTTATAATAACAAGTTTGTGGTGTTAAAGAGCTTTGCTGATTCCTATTCAGAAAGAATAGGAATCATAGAGGACACCAGGTTCATTCTTTCTTATTTTTAAAGGAAATATTAAAAAAGCCTCAATGTATTAAAGATATTAACCAATATCCAATGGATTTTTAAAAACTGACCACACTATCTAGACTTGACTCTGGAAAATACAATTTAGTTTTTATATGGCTAGAAATAGTTCTTTTTGGATGCATGATTTATTTATTTATTAGCTTTTGTATTTTTATCTACATCAAGTTCAAACTCTATAGATTGACAGCAATGAAACCACTTCACTCACACAATATCAGGAAGTTCTTTTCAATAGCCTCACATCCTTAGAATCCAATGCATTTTTATGATAGCCATTTTAAGAAATTACCAGAAGCCCTGTTTCTTCAAGAGACGTCTGGGAACAACTCATATGAGTTAGAGAAGAGCAGAGATTTCAGTTTGAAAATGCTTTTACCGTTATCTATAAAACCATATAAGCTGGCAAACCACTAAGCAGTCACACTCATCAAATATCTCTAGCCTAGTTTGTTGTCATGAGCATATCCCATCATTCTCAATTCCTGTTACTATAGAACCATTTTGTAGTGTGAAATCTAAACCTTCTTCCACTATAAAGTACCTTTGTGTAATGGAAAGGTTACAGGACCCAGGACATCATTCACTACACTCTACCCTTCTACCCTTCCTTAAAGTCTTAGTATTCCTCAATCTATTCATTGTAAACAATATAACATGAAAACAATAATAAAATCTAAAACGATGTCTGTTTTACTTTTTTTTTCTTTTGTAAAGTGTATAGGGTCGCTAACGACCCAAGATATGTAATAGTGTAAGTATATTTTTCCTGTGCAACAATAATGAAATATCTGATGACTCAATAAATGCAATTCACCTTTATTCCTCAAGATGACACTGTTTGATACACATTGATGCTGTGACTCATAATTATCACAGGCATAAAACAAAAGAATATCATCAGCAAAAATGGAACTGGCCTGAATGGCTTTAATGCAGAGCAATTCAAGAAATTAAGTGTTACTGTCATTTGATGTCATGAATAAGCTGTCAGCGATCAAAATATTGATTTTGAGGTCATTGGAAAATTGAGATCGCAAATATGAGCCAGATGCTAAATGTACTAGGGAAGTGCACTCTGATCAACCATCTGCTCAAAGAGAGCCCTTCTAAGTTTCAAAAGGTAACAAAACATGCTTTATTTTATTATTTTATAATTGTTATTATAATATCAGAAGAGTTGTATGCTATTGCAGCAATGAGATCCATTTGTGTTGGATATATAGGTCCGGTTCGGTTCGCTAAAGACCGAATATGTAATAATGACTGGCGAACCATCCATGCATTTAAGGGTTAAGATTGTAGCAAAAGTGTGGACAGCGTCAGAAATGGTGCCAAGAGCTAAGGATGATAGATGACCCCAGCCCAGTCGCACATATTCACCTGTCTTCTTACACAATGTTTTGATCTCAATGTAATGTAAACAAAATATTTATAGCCAACACTAAAACGAGGGGCCTTTCTGTAATTGGAATATTTCCCACAGAAAACTTGGAATGTAAAAAGGGCAATAAATTCCCACCAAATTAGTTCACTGTGAATGTCAATCAGTGTAGCACCTACTACCTACTGTAGTACTACTAACTAACACACTAAATGAGTTCTGCTGGAATATTGCTGTACTTTTCTTCAGCAATAATGTATTAAATTGATCAAAACTGATGTTAAAGGTTTTTAATTGCATTGTTAGAAAGGTTTCCATTTCAAATAAATGAAGTTTTGAAATTTCTATTCATCACATAATCCATCTTCCACAAAGTAAGCAACACAACCATTTTCAACTGTAAAAAATAATAATGAAAATGTTTCTTGAGCAGCAAATCAGCATATTAGAACGATTTCAGAAAGATCACGTGACACTGAAGACTGCTGGAAATTCACTGCGTCCCAATTCGCATACTATCCGTCCTAAATAGTATTCGAAAATAGAATTAGTATGTCCCAAATCGTAGTACGTTTAAAAAAGTATTCCAAAGATTCCCGGATGGTCTACTACTTAACTTCGGAATTCGAAGTGCGGATCAATGCACACTCTAACAGCTAATATTGCCCAGAACACATTGCGCGGTGAACGAGGATTCGATTAGAACTACAAACACGCATAAAAAGTGTTAAAAAACTACAAACATGGAGGATATGCGCGACCAACGGACAGGTAGAGAAAGGGGTTTGAGTGATAAATAATCAGTGTGTAACCTGATAAAAAATATTTTTAAATGTTATCTGCGTTATATTTCATGTGCAGCAACATTATGAACTTTTATAATGATAGGTTTGGTCGTTAACGTTTAAATGCATAATTATGCAAACACAAGAGCAAAGTTCTCGGCATGAAAGACTCATGAAGGAACGTGCCTCTTCATTTCTCTCTAATATGGTAGGAAATTAAATTAAATGAAATGTAGATAGTGTTAACAGTGACAGGATTAAGGTAACTAAGCAACAGAGCGTCCGTTAAAGATGCAGTTATGACGAAGTAGTATGTCCCAAAGCTTGCCTACTATTCTGCTCCATACTCAAAAGTATGTACTTTTTCTTCACAAAAAGAGTACATACTTTCAGGGCGTAGTATAAGTAGGCGAATTGGGACGCAGCATTTGATTTCACAGAAGTAAAATTGCCTTTTAAAATATATTAAACAACCACTTAAAATTGTAATATTTGTTCACAATATTGTAATAATTTATATATATTACATTTTTGAAAGTTCCACTGTTTGAAGGACATCCTATATTGATCATATATTAAGCAATTGGGATTCATTATGTAAGGTGATGACTTCATATTTGCATTGAGTGCTGTAATGCTGAATGAACAGATGGAGTCAGTGCTTTACCGCAGAAGCTTTCTCTCTCTCAGCATCTAATATTTTGCTGTTACACTTCCAGGATAAATCCTATGATATCATGGACATAGTGGCATTTCTACCTGCACTGAAAAGAAGCTTGGCCGCTCACTAGCTAGGAGGCTGTATAAATGACACTGGCTGAACTTTATATGGCACACAGAATGAGTATTCTCTGACTACACACCAGCACTTGGCGCAACAGTGCAGTATAATCGGGTGAGGTAAGGGGGGCGCCTGGCTTATAGCTGGAACCTTATGCGTGGTGTCGCTATACTGCTGTGGCAAGCCATTTTAACATTTGTTCTAAATAATGTCTATTTTGGTGTTACTAGAACTTTCTAATTGTGTTTTCATTTCTAGTAGGTCAATACTCATATACATTTATAATCCAAAAGTAACTAGTATATCCAATTGCCAATTTCTCTAGTAATGCACCTAACTATTTAAATGTAAATTTGTTCATAATTTCTGAAATTCATATTGGACATAGGGTTCAGCTATCCACTACATGCTTTAGGCTAAAACTGTATGCTTTCCAGTTGCTGTGGGTATATTTTAAATTATCACTGATGCTAGCACTAAATAGAATAGACACTAGCAGTAATTACTTAAAATAATATGATACGAAATACCAGTTTCCTATATGAAGCAGGATGTGGACTGTTTTTGTACAGCTAAAACAACTGTAAGTGAACCAGAAGTGCACATAAAAGTTACAAATGACTGCCCCAGCTTTCACTTCAAGAATAATGTAGGTAATTTGGATTTCAGCAGTGACATCGTAAGGGCACATCATGAGGGAGGTTGTGTGTTTTATAAAGGGTGTTGATAAAGGTTTTCTGCCATATATATGAGCACTATCACACAAGTAGACTTGAGATATGGCTGTATATTGGGACGGTTGTGATTCACCATAGGCATGAGGCTGCAGGCTGAGTGCTGAAGGTAATCACAGAGTGCAGATATACAGCCATATCTTAAGTCTACGAGTGTAATATTGCGTTTATACAACAGTTTGATGGCACAAGTGTGTAAATACCGAAACAAAATAACAACAGAGTGTCAGTCAATAGTAAGGGCAGCTAGTGTTCTGATATACAGCATTGCATTTACATAAATGTGATTTTACCGAAACTATCTTCTCTGGAAGAAATGATGAGTTTATATGTTGCAATTCTGACTTTGTAAGTTTGTCCGATTTGCAAGTTTATATCAAACTGTTCTGATAAAAAAAAAAAAAAAGTCAGAACTGCAAGATGTAAACTAGACTCTAAAAAATGCTGGGTTAAAAACAACCCAACGTGGCAGCAACTCAGCACTGGGTAAATATTAGTCTCGCGTAGCCAGACCTTCAGACTGACGGCTGAAGGTCTGGTATTGATGGTAGCTTTCATTGGCCAAGGCCCGCCCATAAGGCCGTTTGACCGACATGTCAAACAACCAATCTCAGTTCGTTTCGTTCAGTGTCACATTTCGGGGCGTAGAAATGCCCCCACAACAACAGACTGGCATGCAACAAGTCAGTCATTGAAATAACCAGCATTGAAAGTTAATGAAGAAGAGGGAGAACAAGCAGTAAGTCAGTAATTTGTTCGCGAACGTCGCAAATGTGTATAACAACAACGGCGTCTGCATAAGCACCTTTTAGCAAAACGCGAGTAAATCAGTCAGCGCTTTGTTTCCCGGCGGACCGAAAATAAACGCGACACTCGCGTGTTCCGGAAATCCGATCAAATTCAACTAATCAGATCACGACTTCGACATTCCTGAAGTGTTTCCAGTTAAGTGTACCATATGCATCAGACGTTTAGCCAACGTTCCGCGGGCGCGACGTCTGAGGCTGAGACTAGGTAAATATTGGAGAGAACACATGGGTTATTTTGACCCAGCTGGTTGGGTTAAATGGTTGTACCTAACATGCTGGGTTGTTTTATTTAACTATTGTTTAAAAATTATTATAATGGTTAAACAGCAATAATCAAAAGATGAACATTTATTATTAAGCAAAACACATGATCAAAAAATATTAGACAAACTAAATTTATTTGGGTAAATAGAGCATAGATTACAATATTACATACATTTAAACTCGTTTAACAAGCATTTTAAAAATAAAACTGTTACATTTAAACATTTCAATTTAAGTGTATTCAACCATCATTTTTCACCAAAATAGTGCTAATTCCAATGTCGTTGTGTCTGTGAAATTTAAGATGGAAATGGGCTGTGGTTCACCGGGGAAACTATGAACCTCAGCCGCCTCACGTTTCACTTGTAGATGAAAGATACCTTGACTGACTCCATAACCTGCCCATAAACAAACAGTTCTGAGATTTTATTGGATTTGAATACTCGTCTATTTTTGGAATCACAGTACGAATGCATGGTGTGGCCAAACCAGAGAAAGACACTTTTTAGAAGCTGCAAAATCCAGGTGGCGGCTCACTTGACTGTGGCTCAACCACTGCTGATGCAGTGGACTGACATCTCGTCCTTGTATGTTGCATTGCGTATAATTTACAGCACTTTATAAATGAAACAATATGTATGTAAAAAAAAAAAAATATTTCACTGAAGAAATGCACCATTTCGGCATTTGTCGGAGCTAAGAACCACTCTTATCTGTAGAGGATGCAAAAAAACAAAAAAAAAAAAACACACTCTGTAACTCAGCAGCTTGGTTGTTTCATCCAAGTGCACCTGTCTGCAGCCTGCAGATCGAGGCGGGGCTGAATCTGGGGTGGGGCTGCACGTGTCGCCCCGCCCACATGCCTTCTCATTGGTAGTAGGTAAATTAATGACGTCGACGCAACATCCCTCCCACAACTCATCTCATTGGTTAGTGAAATGGATTGACGTCGCCAAATGCAGTTGGAAACTATACTTATGAATTATACGTTTAATATAAACGCGGAATCCTTTGCTTTATTTATTCAGCTTTCAGATGTGTACAAAACTCAATTAAAACATACGCTTATGACTGGTTTGTGGTCCAAGGTTACATACATTTACAAGCATGTTATGCAATGTTAACCAGTGGTGTTTATTTACAGCTTTTTTTTAATTATTGTCTTAATTGTTAATAAGATACATAAATGTGGAAAATTATCAGCAAGAGTGTCCACTATCCTTATGTTATTAAATTAATAAATAGAAAAGTGTTGTTAAACATCAGAGTTGTTTATTAATACAAACATTTATGACACATGAATGAATTATGTCGACACATAAATGAATTTCACTGTTATTTTTTTAAGATAATAATGTTCACAGTTATTTCTGATTCTCACTCCCGATCTTAGTGACATGCAGTAAAAGCAGTCTGGGTCCTCTGTGCTCAAATACATTAATTTCTCTAAATTTAAATAACACCCTATAACCATCTGTTGACCCTTCCCGAAGTATATCTACTAAATTGAAACATGTTTTAATTTCTTCTAATTTCGCTATTAATTTACCATATCGGATTACTTCCTTGTTTAGTCAAGCCAGCTAAGGCATTTCTGGTTAACTGTACTGTGCCGTAATATGAGCATACTTTGTTAGTTTTCTCTACATAATCCATTCACATTCGAAGAAAAGTGTTGTTTTTCTAAGAGGACCAAACGTCCATGTATACCGTTTCAAGAATGACAGATGCCAGTTTAAAAAAATAGAATAATTAGGCTAAATATGAGCGATTCATTGCTGTGATTGACAGTAATAACTGGACCAAACATCTGACAAGCTGATGGCAAAAAAGAGCTTTAATGATTCAGACTAAATTTAGAGTAACAAAACTACAGCGGGAACAAGTATGGTTAATAGATCAATAGATTTTAGAGTTCAAGATAAAACTTAAAAGATGTTATAAAATTTTGTATTTGTAGTGAAATATATATTAGTATTTAAATAATTTACCCTTATAGGCTGTTTGTGTGTGAGCTTAATGATTTTCTGCACTTCCTATAATATATGCTTAAGGACGGTAAAAGTACTATAATTTATTATTCTAGTAATTTTATAATTAATCGAAAAGCAAGACGTCTTGAAAAATGTAGGGAATTTAAAAGGCAGCTGCATAATAAATAATCCTGTGCTGCCATCTTTTGGTTATATTGGGTAATTCTAATATGATTAGTTCATGCCGGCAATATTCACATTTCCCTGTGCCATGTTTACCTATTTTCAGTAATGTTTCATTTAATCCCGTGTGTCCAAACCGAAGCCTTGATATTATTGTCTCTTCTCGCCTATTTCTCCCTGTACACCTTATTTCTCCCACTCTCCTTTGAATCTTATGAAACCATCGTCCTTTCCTATTTTCTTCCCAATGTTGTTGCCATTGTTTCTTTAATTTACTTTGAATAATAATTTTTGTTCCTCTAATAATAACTGTAAAATCAATTTGATTATTTTTAGTAACTACCTTTGCTATTTTATCTGCTATTTAATTTCCCCTAACTTCATGTACTCAACGTCATTACTTTGCCACCAATGAGATGAGTTGTGGGAGTAACGTAATCTCGACATTATTCATTTACCTACAACCAATGAGAAGGCATGTGGGCGGGGCGACACGTGCAGCCCCGCCCCAGATTCAGCCCCGCCTCGATCTGCAGGCTGCAGACAGGGGCTTCTCGTTTCATCAGAGCAGGGTCAACCCAGAAGCTGGTAGAAAAAATTACCTAGCAGCTTAGTTACAGAAAAACTACCCAGCACCTGGGTAAAAAATAACCCAATAAAATGACTCAACATGTTAAACCCAGCTTTTTGGGTTCTTCAAAAATAAATAAATAAATAAATAAAAAGAAACAAGTCAGTCTTGTGGGCTAAATGTTAAACCGGCTTGCCACATACTGCGGCTATTGAGAAAAGCCTTCTAGATGGTCCATTCGCGAAGTGCTCAGACGATGCCCCCAACAGCGCGTGGACTTCTGCTGCACCTTCACTGTTTACCTCACTCACAAAGGGTCTCTGACGCGTGGAAAATGGTGCAACTGGCAAAAGGCGGAGTGATTTGGAACTCTTAAGTGCCATGAAGAGAAAGAGGCAGATTCCACGCCAGTCTAGCAGCACATCTAGCCCTCTACCCGCCTGAAGATGAAGATGATCTCATGCTTGCGCCCATTTACCTCCCTGTCTCGTTTGAAAACAATGTCTTTAAGGAAATTCGCTGCATGATTCAACAGTCACGCCGTATCTCCCAATAACTTAACCGCTTTTCGACCAATTCATGAATTAAACTGCAATCCAAAATGAAATTTCCAACGGAAAACCCAAGGAAACCAGGGAACTGGAACCCTCCACCAGGTAGGTACATTTTCGTTTCCAAAACGCATTACCATTGGCATACATGCGTTATTGTTCATGCTTCATCTTTGAAAGAAGTTATTATGAGCATAATGAAGCATACATGCTCTCTGGCAGCCAGTTGTCATGTAGAGTGATTTAAGAACCCAACTAATTCAATCAAAAGCACTTTAACCAAGATGCGCAAAATGATGTTTCGGTACCAATGGGTGAGGTAGTTGACTGTGATCAGTTAGTGGTGCAATAACAACGCTTTAACGTCTCTGATAATTCTAATCATGGATCTCATTCTGCCCGTCTCAGTTTTTTCAGTGGACACCTTCATTAAGATTCACAACCACGCGTTTCAATCACAACATCCCTTGATGCTTAAGAGGTTTTCCTCACAAGATAAATCACAATCACGACATGACCAAGACCTGTATAGTTGATGTTTGCCCCAATAGTTTAGCAGTTTGGGAGAGGACAAAGTCATAAAGCCGTCTATATAAGCAATTAAACGTTTAATTTTCTAGAAATCTTCAACAGAGGTGCTTCATAACGCATCTACAAGTCTACGAGTACTACGCAGAGACACTAGAGATGCATAATGAAACGTGGGAGACACGCGCATTACCTAATCTTACTATGTACCGACAAATCATACATATTCACGATGCTGGCGTTTATATTTTTAACCACGTTGCAGATTATATTAAACGAGATGGTAAACATATAGTTTTTTAAACCTTCTAGGTAATCGCGAATTAGTTTTATACATTTGGGAATAGAATTATTATTATTTTAATTTTAAAATATCTTTGAACGCAACAGCTTCTTCATAATAGGATTATAATTTATGTATATCTGTATTTTAATCTAAATTCAAATGAATAACTCTTAATAAAATTCTTAATGTTCACCTAATAATTTGCTCTGACATTTCAGTGAAAAAACAAACAAAAAAAACAATAATCTGAAGGTAGGGTCAAGGTAGCTTGTAAACAACCGATCGAATTGTCACAGTAAATTATTGCAGTCATGCTGCAGGGATGGTGTCCACATAAACAGCTGTGCAATACTACATCATATTGCAGGCAAGGGGATTGCCTGACTACAAGAAAGTTGAGGGGAAATGATTTGAGGCTTACTCTTTATATGTTTTGTGAATAATGCATTCTTTGGTTTATTGATTATAGGGTTGTTTTAATTTATTTACAGCACCACCTCCACAAGATGATTTTTGTAGAATATCTATATTGGTTACAATACATTACTGTACATTACTGTTCTTATGCTTTTGTATTTTTGAACATAGTCAAGCGGTCTGAAACAGTGTAGCTAATCGCTGCTCCACCCTGGTACTGCTGCTTTCTACTGTAATGGGTTTTCAGTAAGCCAACAGAAGTGTGTGTGTGCAGGCATGTGTGTATGTGTGGCTATGCAGCAATGATCATTACATGTGACTCACCAACCTTTGCCACCTGGAGTGTTTACATTAATTTAAAATCGCCATGTTTAAAAAGAAAGTGAAATGAACACAGGAGCAAACACTCAAACTCAAACTTAAAAGGCAAATTGTTTGATTCTAATTTTAGGTATTTGAATAAGCTTTTTGCAGTTGATAACATAAATCAGTGGTTTGCAACACAAAGACATCACTAGTCTGTTCTGATAGGATAGTGGAAAGCAGAGAAAAGTAAAATGCAAAAAATAAATGCGAATCATCATATAACAGTGCATTTAGCAAATCGCATAGGTCTATCAGCTCTTAAAAGAGGAGAAAATGCACATCTTTTTGACGTCAGGGCTGTGGGTCCAAACGTAAATTCATCCGCCAGTTGCTAGAAGCCAGGCAAATGATTCCATCATGAAGAGGTTGCGTGTCATGCTCTCGTCCTCGAAAAATGTGAACAAAACTACGCAAGGTAAACCAAAACGACATTGAAATGGATATTATTTTTACTTAATATTATGTTTTATGAACAATTTTGTTTAGATTTGTACAAATGTCTTTATGTTAGATATAAAATCCTGAAGCAAAACCAGTTGAGAACCAGCATAAACATGTGGCATAAAAGTATACTGTCTCTTTTTTTAACAGTGCCAGTGCAGACCAACCTAGTGCCGCCTAAGAAGGTTCAACCAGGGATGTTGCAGTCCAGCTTGGTGCAGGCCAGCGTGGCCACCATGCAGAACCCCATGGGCTGCTCTTTACCTCGCCTTTCTGTCTCCCGGCCCGCTAGTATGGTGGCCAGCATGGAAGCGGTGGCGGACGGCTCAGCCCTCCTCACGGTCATGAAGTGGAAGACTGTCCTAGCCGTGTTCGTGGTGGTGGTAGCGTACCTGGTCGGCGGCGGTCTGATGTTCAGAGCCCTGGAGCAACCCTTCGAGAGCAACCAAAAAGACACCATCACTTTGAAGAAAGCTGCCTTTCTGCAGAAACATCCCTGCGTGACCCCCGATGAGCTGGAAGAGCTCATCAAGGTAAAACTGTTGCTCGTCTGTAGTAGAGTTCGGGCAGTGTCCCTTGTGGGATCTCAGTTCTAGTGTAACAATATAGCTTCATCGATCTGTCTGACATGTGAGCTTCACTCATGCGATAGACCAAGGCACAGCGGGTGGACAATTCTAAATGGAGCAAGCGACGAAAATAAATGTAAAGATATCAGAGACTGTCATAGCAGAGTTATGGTGTAGAGTTGAAGGATTTGATGAATAGTGGCCATGATGGTAGTAATCAACCGATGCGCAAAGTCCATTCTGGTCTTTAATAGCTCCCATTTACAGAGGCTCCTTGAACACAACTTTTCAGAAATGTTCTCAGCAATAAAATGGCAGAGATTTATGGGGGAAACACTGCAAACCCTGCAACCTTTCAATCTCTGAAACCTGACTAATACATTTTTGTCAGGTCTGTTGTGTAATGTTTAGCGCTGTGACAAAAATGACTTTTCATTCCTGCAAAGTTAATTTATTCTAGACTTACGATTGACTTTCCCCCCTCTCGCATCAAGGGTGCAAGGTTTTGCTTATTAGCATAATTCCATTTGCCCCTGCTGGTCGATTGTGTAACTACACCCCATTGGCTGCAAAGACCATCATTTTCCATTGATGATCTTTTAAAAATTTTTAACGTATTTACTCATTATTATTACTTTTTTAATGAAATTGTTAAGTTTTAGTACAGTACCAATTTAGTACAAAGTCATACAAATTCAAGATCTTGGAATTTAACGCACAAGTCATGTTCCCCTGTACATTTTCAGATTTATTTGTATAAATTTCAGGTTTACTTTCTAATACACACCATACCCATGTTTACTTCATTTTTTTTTTTTTTTGAAGAAAGGTGGAGAAATTCTTGTCCGTGTAATCTGTTTATAGCCAAGGGTCAGGTTCTGCTCAAGCTTGACAGAAGCTGTTTATTTGTCTTGCACTGCGTCACCCTCTTTTTCACTAGTTCTGGGATTTTCAGGCACCAGTGCTCACAGCTCCTCATAAAACAGGGAAAGTGGCGCCCAAGTGCAGAGACCTTCCAGAAATTGACTCTGGTTCTGTTCCAATAGCAAGTGAGCTGCCTACATAGGCACGCTCACAAAGCAAAGGCTGTTTTAAAGCATACATTCTTCTGTGCAAATTCTAAAGTATAGCATGTATAATTGTATGCATCTCACAATGCTGAAAAAGATGACAGATGAGGTGAGCGAAAAATTGATTATACGCTATATATAGAATATTATTAAAATAGCTGTGCTGTGAAATGTCCATTTAGTGGTAATGATTATTGTACAAATCAAGCCTGGTAAAAGTGTTGAGTTTGCAACATAGTACTATGTAAGTAAAATAGGTATTCTACAAATAATTTACCTCTTTTATCACAAGTTGTGTTTCACATGACTTCAACTCGCAAGTTCAATGCTTTACCAGGTGGGCTACTGAGCAAGTTTACTAAGCCATACGTGTGGAACTGATTATGTAATGCAAATGTCAAAATGTATTAGTCCACAAAACAAGCCTGGTGAAAGTGTTGAGTTCATAACATAGTACTATGTAAGTAAAATAAGTATTCTACAAGTCATTTACCTCTTTTATCATGTTTTCTCATGACTTCAATTTGCAAGTTCAATGCTTTACCAGGTGGACTACCGAGCAAGTTTACTAAGCCATACATGTGGAGCTGATTATGTAATGCAAATGTCAAATTGTATTAGTCTACAAAAATGGTAGAGGCATGTTTGTTTGTTTTTCCCAAAGAAGTCTATGCTGTAAAACACACACACACACACACACACACACACACACACACACACACACACACACACACACACACACACACACACACGTTGGGTTTATGGGTTTATGTGTTTATGGGGACATTCCATAGGCGTAATGGTTTTCATACTGTACAAACCGTACTTTCTATCGCCCTACAGCTACCCTACACCTAAACCTAGCCCTCACAGGAGATTGTGCATACTTTTACTTCCTCAAAAAAACTCATTGTGCATGATTTATAAGCCTGTTTCCTCATGGGGACCTGAGAAATGTCCCCACAAGGTCAAAATCTACTGGTATTCCTATCCTTGTGGGGACATTTGGTCCCCACAACGTGATGAATACCAGGTACACACACACACACACACAAACACACACACACACACACACACACACACACACACACACACACACACACACACACACACACACACACACACACACAACACACACACACACACACACACACACACACACACACACACACACACACACACACACAAACACACACACACACACACACACACACACACACACACACACACACACACACACACACACACACACACACACACACACACACACATGTTGGGTTTACATGTTTTATGGGGACATTCCATAGGCGTAATGGTTTTTATACTGTACAAACCGTACTTTCTATCGCCCTACACCTAAACCTAGCCCTCACAGGAGATTGTGCACACTTTTACTTCCTCAAATAAACTCATTGTGCGTGATTTATAAGCCTGTTTCCTCATGGGGACCTGAGAAATGTCCCCACAAGGTCAAAATCTATTGGTATTCCTATCCTTGTGGGGACATTTGGTCCCCACAACGTGATGAATACCAGGTACACACACACACACACACACACACACACACACACACACACACACACACACACACACACACACACACACACACACACACACACACACACACACACACACAAAATCACATTATGTGGTTTACTGGAATCCATTAACAAGTTCTGCAATTTTTTTCTACAATGCAGATTGAATTAGACACCGACAGATTCTCAGTTTCTGGAAAATCGTTCATATGGCTCAAGGAGCTGCAATGCTCTGTCAATGTCTGACTATTCTGCCAGTTTCATTATTCACTCAATGGGTCACAACACCAACAGTGGAAGACCATTTGTTTAATGAAACATTCTTAACCCAATTGTGTTGAGCAGTCCATGTTGTTGTGCACATCTGGTGTTTGTTACTGTGATTTCAGTGCTAAAATGCTAAGGATGTCCTTGAGAGATGAAGCCAAGTTAAAGGACCAGAAGCTTCTTTGACAGATGAGTGGTGATAATCATCCAGCTCCGCAGATAAAGAACAATCAAGTCTTAAAAGCATCTGCTGGGGAATTTAGATTTTTTTTGCACTAATGGGGCTCCATCAGGAGTATGGACATGAGAAAACGTAAAGCCCGCCCATCGCAATGCTCTCTGGAATGACTGAGGCGGGGAGGTTAAGAACCATAATTGAATCAATAACCTGAAACCCTAATTTAATCTAGAACCAGCAGCATTTGAGAGCTTTGTAACAAAGCACCATTTCAAAATAGCTCAGCCTTACTGACTCCAGTAGTGCCTGAGAGAGGTGGATATGACAGCTGCTTCCTGTCAGCTTGTTCTGTTGAATGTTGTTTGAGCTTGGAGTTGCGGAACAAAGAAAATGGAAAACAGATCTGCAGCGGGAGACATAACTTGTGGTTTTTACTGATTATAAACGCTGCAAAATATCGATGATTCAGGCTAGTGGCGTGTGGATTAGCTGCATGTAAGCTGTTGCTTTCGCTCTGCTCAGGCTGTGAGCTGTGCATATGTACTGCAGTCTGGCAGTGATGTAACTGGAGGTGAAGAATTTGAAGAAATGCCAAAGCACTTCTTTGAGCTGTAGACCAGACAGAGCATGTCCACTAATGCTTGCACATTAACTCTCAAAAGGTGTTTTCAGTTAAAATTGCTAGGAAATGTTCAAGCATTAGTGTACTGTGCATTCTCTGTCTCGTCTGCAGCTCTAGGAATTGCTTTGGCATTTGCTTAGGTCCTTCACCTCCAGTTGCATCGCTCTACTTGCCAGGAAATGAAAATGTTTTATTACATTTGCCATTGTACTGTTATTTATCCCACTTACCAAGGGAGGCAGTGCCTCCTCAAAATATTTGATGAGAAAAAAAGAAAACCGTAATACAAAAATAAAACAAAGTCAATATTTTCCATTATTTTAATTTTTCGTTTTTTGACCTTAAACATAGAGACACTGACGCTGATGTGTCTGCATTCCAGCATTTCAGTGGGCTTAAACAATCACCAATTACAGCAGATTTAGTTCACAAACAACTGACCGTTACAATAATTAATCCTAAAATTCGACAATATCCCGGTTGAATTCAGTGCACTGGAGACTCGCTCTAAACGGCTCATTTGAATCAATGAGTTGTCGACTCGAGAACAGCTACAATCGGATCATTTCAAATCGTGAATGAATCGTTTGGTGAATTGATTTAACAGGTTATTGAAAAGAATCAGTTTATCTGCGCCTCGAAGCACATGATATATTATAGAGAGTAACGATATGTTTTATGAAATGTAGTGAAGCAAAAATTACGATCTTATGCTTTGGAATGTAGTGAAGTAAAAGTAAAAGTGACTCAAAATAAAACTTGCAGATACTTAAAAAGTCCACCACTGGTTTTAACAGACCCACTAAAGCATGCGGTGGGTTTGGTGGTGGGTAATTGAGAATTAAATGGGAATATGATTGGCTATGACTGATTATGTTCAGCTGTGATTGTTTCTTCAATAAATCCTACCTCTTGTGTTTGTGCAGGTTCCACATTCACAAATCAGTCTGCAAGAACAATGATAAGTTAATGATAAGACTCATTTAAAAAAAAAAAAGTATGTAAACAACTCACACTTATATACAACCACTTTTTTACATTAAAATAATACTTAAAATGGCATAACACATTATTTCTGGGAGTTATGAGTAAGTAATCAGTTTGGTGAAATTTAAAGTAGGCTAAATCTCTGTGTCTGTGTTCTTTTTTCTTTTTAAAAGATTTTATAAATCTGTTTCATAAATCAGTATTTAGGTAGCATAAGGCACTAATGTAACTATCCCCTGGTTTCACAGACAATATTTAAGCTTAACCCCAGACTAAAATGCATGTCTGGGCTGTGTTAACTGAAAGAAACTTGCACTGGCATATCTGAAAATATGTCAGTGCCATTGTTTTGTTTCAAGATGCACACCAGTATTTTTATTTATGTATCTATCCTAAGGCACATTTTAAAAATTACTTAAATGTCCTATGCTTAAAAAATGCTTAATTTAAGCCCTGTCTGTGAAACCAGACCTACATTGTATTTGGAACTCTTATAAACTATATTTAAAAACCATGTTTCATGCTGGCTTTCTAATGGAAACACCAAAGGGTATAAAAAAGACTTAGAATGCTTGATGTAATGGACTGGAAGAAGATGAGGCTTAGAAGTAAGTGACTTTGTCATCATGGAAACAGTGCTATAGTATGACAAATTAGCATACATCAGTTGAGCAACTATGGTGGCTTTTCAAAAACCATGCTTTCAGTATGAATTTATTTTGGAATCATGGCACAATGCAGTAAAGATTAGTAGAGACTGGGTTTCCTGATCAATCTGTCTGCGTTTGGGGCAGAATCCTATAGCTAACAAAAATACATCCCTCATGACACTCAGTGTTTACAGCTTCTATATGGTTTAACTCTGTCGCAGTGACATTTCTCATGATGAGATTGAAAGCTTTCAGGCGCTGTCATCTGGGCACCTGCTGCCTGCTGTGAAGACGTATTTATGTTTTTTTGAAATCATCTTCTCACCACCTTAAAAGTGGTATAACGTCTCCCTGTAGGGGATATAGATGCATATACAAGTCACCCAGGCAAGCAGATGAAATAGCAAAATGCTATTCAGATTAGTTCAGAAATGAAATTGAAGATGAGTTGGTGTAGCCCAGACAGATAGAATGCAAATTTGTGCTTTCTAGCTGTCTGTGTTGAGGTAAAACCCATTTGCACTAAATGGTAGAGAACATCACATTATAGGAGAGAATTGTGCTCTTCGAAGAGCATCCACCCAAGGGAAGGCAGTTTCCATTCTTGGACTGAGAGAGGATCACAAGCTGATTGATTGGTCAGATAAAGATAATTTATTTTAGTTTCATTTCATTTCGAAATTCAGAGATTGTATTAAGAGATATGCTAATCATAATGCAGTGTATCAGAGTTGTTTTCTTGCAAATGTAATAAGTTTGCATTCTTTTCTCTTGCATGAGGTTCCGCCTTTATAGCTACACTTGGCTTAAACTTCGTATTACGCATCTAGTCTAGACCGACAGACTCTGAATCTGCCCTTGTGTACCTGCCCTTCAGCTGCCCACACGCTCGTTTCTCACACCTGAGCCGCTTCCTGTTGATCTCAGTATAGTACTTCCATCTGCTCTCCAGGCTTCCTGTTGGGCTGAGTGACCTGTTTCTGATCCGCCCTCTCTGTTCCTCTCTATTAATGATACATCTGATCATCAAAGGCTCATTAAATCTAGACAGCTCATTTGGATCATCACCTCAGCAGGATGCCTTGACCATGACAAACTGTATGTCGAAAACTACAGTTTGCTTAACAAAAGAGGATCTATTTGCTGTTTGTTCTATTTGGAATGACTAGATTGTGTGAGGCATCATGAATCATCATTTTTCAAAATATATTGCTGGATGATTTATGTACTGCTTGATACATAGACTTATTGGAAAAGGCTTTATGTACATTTTAGAAAAACTCCAAAAAGGTGTTTCAGCTGAAATAAGCATTGCAGTAAACCACACACACACACACACACACACACACACACACACACACACACACACACACACACACACACACACACACACACACACACACACACACACACACACACACACACACACACACACACACACACACACACACACACACACACACACACACACACACACACACACACACACCCACACACACACACACACACACACACCTGGTACAGCATTGCACTAGGGATGTGGAGAGCTTGAGGTTCACTGAAACAAAAGCCACGATAAAAGAGTATCTAGCAACAAACTAAAATGGCATGATTGCTTCAAAAAAAGGGTTTACAGTGGGTTTTAGTGTAGGTGGTATGTTATTAGAGCAGTGGTTCTTAACCACATTCCTGGACCCCATATCTCCTAAATAAAACACACTTGATTCAGGTCCTATCTTTACCTGTGGGAACTTTTGCGCAAGACGTAAAATACGTCACCAATAAGTACATATCACTGCAGTTTCCAACAGAAATTCTGATGGTTCGGAATTGGATTTAGGATGTGGAATACTTGGGTACGAATCCAATAAAACAGTGATATGTATTTATTGGTACGTATTTTGCATCTCTCTAGAAAGTTCCCACAGGTACGTTTTCGTCATGAGATCAGGTTGTTCAGGTCACATATCATTTCCAACTGATGCAATACATAAAACATACAAACTTAATAAAACGTTGCCAGATACATTAGCCTTAGATAAAACTTAACATGCTATTTGTTCGACTGCCTCTACATTTCACTTGTAAATCATCACAGAATGTGCAAGAAGTAACATATCATTTTGTAGAAATGTAGCCATAGCCAAGTTTTTCCATTGAGTCTGTATCATTAATTGAACAAACAGTGCCTATAGAAAATTATCATAGCCCTTTGTAATAGTTTATTTATCATTCAGCCTGAAATCAAACCCCATTCCAAATAACCTTTCAAGCTTTATTTGCAATTTTGTTCTTACAACATCAAACCAATGAAAGAAAAAAACATAACAGTCCTGCAAATTAATAAAAACATAACAACAACAAAATAGAATATCAGGGTTCTCCATTGTAGAATAGCTCAAGTTCAGTCAAATTCTGTGGTGAGTGGCAGTGGACTGCTCTCTTCAAATCCATCCACAGATTTTCGATTGAATTTAAGTCAGGGCTTTGAATTGGGAACTCAGTTGTTGTCTCATCAAACCAAAGCACTTTTGCCAGAAAGTATCGAACTCATCCAAATGTGTTTTTGCATAGCGCAAACGAGACGTACAGGCCTGCTTTGTGAAAAGCTTGGGAGATAGTTGTCACATGCACAGACTGAACAGATCCAGCAATAAAGCCCTGTAAGTTGTTTAAAGTTGCCTCCTGGTAGCTTCTCTTATCAGTGTCCAGGCTCTGTCATCCACTTTGGACTGACAACCTGATCTAGGCAATATGCTGATGGTGCCATGCGCTTTCCACTTCTTAATGATGCTCAGAACAGTACTCAGAAGGATTGCGAAAGCCTTTGAAATATTTTTGTAGCCTTCTCCTAACTTGTGCCTTTCTACAACTTTATCCCAGAGGTCTTTTGTATTTTTTTGCCATACCATGCGCTACTAACAGTGGATTCTTCAAGAAACTGCTTGTTTTATTCTGAACTAATCAACACCACTACTATTGATGTCAGGTGGGGCAATTAGCCTGGTGTTTAATCTGGAAGTTGATTGCTTGCACCTGCAAGTTTATAATGTATACTCTAAGGGGCTGATCACTTTACCAAACCTGGCATTTCACTGATTCATTTTTAATAAACCTCCAGATGCTGTTGAAAAATACAGCATATGTTGGTTAGGTAGGTTTTGATGCTGGGATGCTGGTTAAGGTAGGTTTTTTAGGACCTTTGCTGGTTTATGCTGGTCCTTTTACTGGTTTATGTTGGTCCTTGACCAGCACATGACCAGTTAAGGACCAGCATAAACCAGCAAATGACCAGCATAAACCAGCTAAGGACCAGCTAAAACCAGCATCAATACATACCTAACCAGCATCCCAGCATCAAAACTACCTAACCAGCATATGCTGTTTTTTCACCAGGGGTGAAATGGTACTTTTAATTAAATGATAAGGGTTATAATTTGTACATTGAGCTATTTACCACAGTGTAATGTGACAAAAGGTAAAGGTATGATGGGTATGATGGTATGATGATTTTCTATAGGCACTGTATTATTTTTCAAAATTTAATTTAGCCGTCTTCATAAATATATACGTCAAGATATTATTTTCGAGACGTGATAGTGGTTTTGAAATAACACAAAAGACTAGGTTAAATTGTTCTGGCCTTTGCAAATAAATACCTCATAATTTTTAAAAATTGCATTGACTGCTAGTATGGCTTTTTTCCCCTTTCCATTTTCATGTTGAAATTATTTGTTTATTTTGGCCTGATACCAATTTTGATTTTCATTACCACATTAAATGATCTGTCACTGGAATGGGCTATTAATCATTTGAAAGACGTGCTTCTCATACAATGACTTAAACTCCATCTCTTATCTCTCCCAGCACTCTGTAGATGCAGTGAACGCTGGCGTCAGTCCTATCGGAGACACGTCATACAACTCCAGTCACTGGGACTTAGGGAGCTCCTTTTTCTTCGCTGGAACTGTGATAACAACAATAGGTAACAACTAAACATCCCTGGATATTATACATACATTTCGAGACTTCTCCACACCACATTAATATGCATAGCTCAAGCCAAATACAAGGAATTTGCTTATGTCATACATTTATAGTCTTACTTCCAATCAATATGCCCGACCCCATAACCACCAATCAATCATTTTTTTCCTTCAGCCCCATTTATATGCCATGTGTGAAACTGCCTGCTTCAGCTGTCAATCCAAATGAATCTACTGATGCTTCTGGAGTGATTCAGTGATTTTTAGACACATTTTGAATTCTTAGTGAGGACATAAATTGGGGGGTGAATAATAAAAGCTGTAAATAATGCATATAGAAAATACATACCACAATGCATGTGCGTTTTTAAAATTAGATCAGGAATGCAAAGAGAAGTTGTGGAGGTTTATTTTAGAGATGTTAAAATTGCGGGGAAAAAATACAAATTTGTGAGGTAAAAAGGCTTTTTATTTTTCACGCTGTGGTGGAAATATGAGGCATTTATTCACTACTTGCAGTTATACAGTGTATTCTGTTGGAGGTTTGATGTAATGCATTTGATTTTGAAGTCCATAAGCTGCCCGCTGTGTTACCTGCCAGGGCCTGTGATTGATTACTTAAAGAAGCTGTAGTGCAATGCAGGTTAGTATCTAAATGCTGACAGGACTCTCAATGTCATTTCTCATTGGCTCAGCCATCCAGCAGGCAATGGACAAAGGCATAAACAAGATTAGTTTTTACACTTCAGTTGCCAAACCTTCGAACACGCTCTCAGCAGGCAAATTTTGATCCATGGGGACCATAGTAGGTCATTTCCTACGATTCCCGTTAAACCTACTGAGTATATCAGACTGGGATGCATTGGAATTAACTGGATGGAGTCTGGATTTATATATAGAAAAATTAGAAGATGTTTATGAATCTTTTATTTGATTTTGTGTAGTTTGAATAGGCCTTGAACTAAATAATAAATAAAAGATTTTCATTGCATCACATATTTTATATGTCACATTGAATATACAGTGGCTAATTTGCTTTTCAGCTGTGTCTTATACAATCTCTTATCTTTTTAAGGTTATGGCAACATCTCCCCGAGCACAGAGGGTGGGAAGATTTTCTGCATCCTTTATGCAATATTTGGCATCCCACTCTTTGGCTTTCTTCTGGCTGGTGTTGGTGATCAACTAGGGACTATTTTTGTGAAGAGCATTGCTAAAGTGGAGAAAATGTTCAGGGTAAGTGAACTGTGGAACACAAAACAAGGGTTATTGAAAACCAGGCTGTGATGGATAGACGTACAATCTGTTTAATGGGCTCTATGTTAGGGTACCCACGAAAAAGGCTGTAATACACCACATGACTTTGCCCATTTTTTGCTTATAGTCAGAGCCAGTCTGTGCAATCAAAGTAGACAGACTTAACAAATTAGTGTATGATGGGCACAGACTGATATTTTTATCTTCAGACTCGGATTCCATCCATTCTGAGGATATCAAACATCTTTGATATTTTGAGCTGATTTTAGAAGATGTTGTTTTCATTTTTTCATGCATATCCTAGCAACGAGGCACATATTTTTGGTTGAGTTTGTTGTGTTCAGAATGACTTGATAGTCTGGTAGTGTGTCTAAGTTGTTTTTCTTTAAAACAAACTTTGTTATATAAAACAAACTTTGTTATTTATAGCAAGTGTATGATGCTTTGTGTTTGAAGCAAGTGTTTGAAAATTTGTTTAGTTTTTAGTGATTCTATTTAGTCTATATTTGAGCCTTAAAGGGATAGTTCATTAAAAATGAAAATTCTGTCATGCCATTCCAAACTCGTAAGACCATCATTCATCTTCAGAACACAAACTGAGACATTTTTAATGAAATCTTGAAAGCTTTCTGACCCTGCATAGACAGCAGTGTAATTATCACTGATGTCACATGGATTATTTTAACAATGTCCTTACTATCTTACTGTGCCTTGAAAGTGGTGGTTATGTTGCTGTCTATGCAGGGTTAATGACAGACATTTCATTTTTGGATGATCTATCCCCTTACAACACATTTTCTAGGTTTTGTTTTAAAGAAATATTTTAAATTGTTGCTTGGATGAATTTTATATATATATATAAAAAAAAAACTTTGACTAGAAACAAGACAAAAATACTAAGACGAGCCTCTTTTTTGCAGTGTAATTTTAATTATAACAAGACATTGTAATTCACTGCTTTTTAGGGCTTACATAGATAACAAAATCAAACTATGTGGTATTTATTTTAAAGAATAAATAAAATAAAGAAAGATTTGTATTTTGTAATGTTTTAAATAAAACAGTAGATACTATTTAAAATTACGACAAAGGTATTTAGGCTCTTTTTGATGTCAACCGTTGCTGGATCATGTCCATAGTCAATGTGATGAATTACACCTGTGGTTTCTCTGACAGGAGTAACTAATGTATCTAATGAAAAATACATTCTGTGGCCTTTAAGGGGGGCACCATGGAGGCACCATTATTTCCATGATGGGAAATAGTTGCACTCTGTGAGCCTCTGGCTACCTGTTGCTATTTTTATGGCAACACAACTCGGAATAGACAACTCGGGGGAAAAAAATGATATGATGCCACATTGTGTGGCTTTTGGTTGAAGGGCAACAAGAGAAGTAATGTAAATCTTCACTGCTTTCCTAGCGAATAAGAGGAGAGGACCCACGTCTTTGTTCTCTCCACTTTAGCCCTGATGCCTTTAAGGCCTTTAGTAGAGCTAAGCTACTGAAAGAGCTTACAAATGGCAGAGACAAGAAACGCTAGATGCCTTCCTGGCAGGATGTAAACATGTTGACGCTTGTCACAATGCTGCATCCACTGAAGGAGTTAATCAGTTTGGATTCCACTCGATATCCTGGGGGGTTTAGACTCCTTGTGGGGAAAGTTGATGGTATGGCATTTGGTTTAAGCCTACGCTTAGATCCATCACCACCTGTAAGCTCTTTCAGTAGCTGTGGTCTTCGTATCAGTTTTTTATTTTGTGTTGCCATAAAAATAGCAACAGGTAGCACCAGTAGCTCACAGAGTGCAACCTTTTCACGTAATCGGAATAAAAAAAAAAAAGTTATTTTTTAAGTAACGTGAATCTTTTATAGTTTTTTTTTTTTTTTTTTTTTTTGCTACATTTTTTCAGTTAGAAACATCATTTATGTCATATTAAGCCTATTAAGCATTATATTAAGTTTTAATACCCGGGCTTCCCTTTAACATTACAAAAAATGATTCCAAACAATTGAAAACAACAATGTATTTTAATGCTAAATGATCCCATATAAAAATGTTCACCATGGCAATTAGCATTTCAAGTGGTAGGTTTATCACATTAGAGTATGCAAGGTCACTTCTTTTCCTGACATCCTGGGAGGCATTAGTCAGGAATATCACAGCACTTGTTTGTGCTAGGTTAGTCAGACCCTGCACAGCAGAGGTACAGGCCTAGTAAATAAACACAAACTGAGGCTCTAGCATGCTGAGGCAGTGGCATCTGCAGTACGGGTTGAGATCACACCTCATTAGAGCTAATCAGTCTCATTCAGATCATCATTAGGCCCATCAGAGAGCTAATGAACACATGCCACCTTCACGTAGTCACAAAATGTCTTCTCATGCCACATGTAGCCGCTGCTGGCAATGAAGTCGTGCTGTTTGCGTGACTAAGAATGGCTCTTGTACCATCTCTCATGTTAAAATTGCTTTTTGTCTATCCCCCCCCCCCACAGCGCAAACACAATCAAATAAGCCAGACCAAGATTCGAGTGGCCTCTACATTGCTCTTCATCTTGGCTGGCTGCATCCTCTTCGTCACCATACCAGCCATCATCTTCAAACACATTGAAGGATGGACCGGCCTGGAGGCGATTTATTTTGTGGTCATCACACTGACAACTGTTGGAATCGGAGATTATGTTGCAGGTGCAGTAGACTTGTAGAATTTTGTCATTTTTAATATTTTTTTAAGTCTTCAAACTTCCCACCAGTTTTATTTCTAGCGCATTAAAAATTATGCATTCTGTGATGGAAATGAGTGAAAGAAGTTAAATCTTTTTAACAGTGTATAATAAAAATTGACCTATGGGACATAAATGAGCTAGAAGTTAAAGAAACATCCAAATATGATTTGATTTTTTTGAATTTAGTTTTAATGGATCCCTTTCAAGGAACAGGTTCTGTGGCTTTTGGTTTGCTTTAGTTGGCAAATGGATGGCGAAAATAACTTTTCCTACACAGTTGATTAGATTCCATTATAGACTTTCTTCCAATTTAGTACTTGAATAAAACACAGTCCATATAAAAGCAATTTATTGTCATTTTGAAGCCTCTCTACTTGAACACACCATGAATTGTCAAGAAAAACTGAGCTAGCATGATTGCTGTTCTCAGGAAATAGCTTACATTTGGCAGGAGTTTTTGATGTATGCCTCAAAAAGCATGCTTGTAGATTTAAAGGACAATCAAATGCTTCCATCTCTGAAATGAAAGTGTCATTTATACATCTCTTCCAGGAGGCAATAGAAGAATAGAATACCGTAAATGGTACAGACCGCTGGTGTGGTTCTGGATCCTGGTTGGACTGGCTTACTTTGCTGCAGTTCTAAGCATGATTGGAGACTGGCTGAGGGTGCTTTCTAAAAAGACAAAAATGGAGGTGAGACTTTTGTTAGCATTGTTTTTACCTTGAATATTCCATCCATAGACACTTGTAAACATCATTGACCTATAAAAAGTTCAAGCAGTTATTTGGAAGGACAACTTAAAGGGTTAGTTCACCTAAAAATGAAAATGATACCATTATTTACCCACCCTCAAGCCATCCTAGGTGTATGTGACTTCCTTTCAGACAAATCCAATCAGAGTTATATTAAAAAAAAGTCCTGGATCTTTTAATCTTAATCATAGCAATAGGAGGGTGTTTCTTTTCGACAGGTCAAACAAAGTCCAATATACTGCGTCGATCCATAATAAAAAAAAGTGCCTCACATGGTTTCAGGGGGTGAATAAAGGCCTACTGTAGCGAATCGATGCGTTTTCGCAAGAACAATATACGTATTTAATATGTAATAATCACTTTAATCTAGCTTAAGCTCACTGATGTACACGGAAACAGTTCTGGGTGGATGACGTATGACGTTAGAACTGCGCATGCGCCACTCAGAAGTGACAAATGCGGACGTACAAGTGGAGAGATAAAAACAAAACGAATTAAAGTACAAAACGAGTATTTATAAAGAAGAATGTTGGAGGATTTCAATATAAGCCAAGAGGAGACTGGTTTTCCTTTGCTAAAGTAAGGAAACGTTGTTTCTTCTGCTTCTGTAAACAAACATTGGTTTTCACAAGACTCACAGGCACATGCACAACACCGACATTCTATGTCAACCGCCCGGAATGGCTTCCATGTACAACAGTAAGCGCACGGTGGATTAAAGTGATTATTGCATTTTGAATATGGATATTTTTCTCACAAAAACAAAAAACAAAAAACGATTCGCTACAGGAACTCTTTACTGCCTGGGGCCGTGTGAGTCACTTTTTATTATGGATGGATGTAGTTTGACTTGTTTTGACCTGTTGAAGAGAAACACCAGCCTATTGCCATGATAAAGCTTGAAAGCCAGGACATTTTTTTTAATATAAACTACGATTGGATTTGTCTGAAAGATGGAAGTCATATATGCCTAGGATGGCTTGAGGTTGAGTAAATAATGGGCTAATTTAATTTTTTGGGTGAACTAACACTTTAAGGCTTACAGGTTAATTAACCATTGTCATCTTGTTGAAGGTGGGTGAAATTAAGGCTCATGCCGCCGAATGGAAGGCCAATGTTCGAGCAGAGCTCCGTGAGACCAGACGTCGACTCAGCGTGGAAGTCCATGACAAACTGCAGAGGGCCGCCACCATTCGCAGCATGGAGCGCAGGCAGCTGGGTTTTGACCAGCGGGCCCATTCTCTAGACATGCTGTCCCCCGAACGTCGAGCTGCCTTCAACAGCCTGGACGCCTCCAATTTCAAGACATCCTCCCAGGAGAGCATCGACACAAAACTCAACAACCTACGTCTACGAGTTGAGCAGAATGAGCATCGACGGAGTGACCCAAGCCAGGCGTACTCTGAAGACAACATTTTCAACCGCCTTGGTTCAGTCACAAAACTAGCCAAGCGGAACAAGAGCAAAGAGTTAAGGAAGAACATCCCAGACGACGCCCGGAAAGCCTTAGATACCTTCACCTGTAATACTCCCACAATGGATGAGGAGAAGAAAGAGGCAGAGGACGAGGAGCTTGAGAAAGAGGTCAACACCAGTCTGACCAACTTACCTCTCTTTGTGGAGAGCCCCAATAAACAAAACGGATTCATGCTTCTACCGCCACAGACCAAAGAGGAAGAAAACGAGACAAAACTTGAAGACAAAGAGTTCCATTTGCAGATGGAGCCTTAGAGGGAAGCTTGTAGAAAAATAACACATGCCTAAAGTGCCTTGTTTAGCCCTTACCCTGAGCTGAGATGTGAGAATCTCAATTTCTGCTGTTCATTTAACTGTTCACTGTGTCCTGATAACTTGATAATGGAAATATGGTGACAGTAGCACTGGAAAATGCTTGTTTAATTTGGAAATAATCTCTCCAAACGTCCTGGACAGCAAACTAAAAATCTGTAGCAAGCTACAATGGCAGTTTGTTTGAAGTATGACTGAAAGTGCTGACTGTACTTCAAGGTTGTTTATCAAGAAGCATAACTGCTCAAAAACAATGTTTATCAAGATTCCCATCCCAGTTGAAATGGAGAAACTTACCTAGAGACTTGAATCCCCCGTGATCAAAGATGATAAAACTCTTTGAATATGAAGAAACCATTGGTGACACGTCATATATGCACGGAGCTCTACTGTCCTGTAAAACAAGTTAAGTGCATCAATATGTGATCCAGATTTATGAAGTTATCCTATGAAATCTCAGGGCTTGTAGTCCTACTGTAATTGTTCAATTGTACGGTATGTCTGACATACAATTTGCTGTGCTGTCTTGAAATATCTAAAGCTGTTGCTACACGGTACTATTTTTTTAGTTTGAAATTTTAGGACAATGGGACGGAAGAGAAGCCATAAGGTAGAAAGTCATGGTAGATGTCACGTAAGGCAGAATGTCTAGTAGAATTGAATCACAAACTACTGAACCTATCCATTTATCTTATTTAAAGGGATAGTTTACCCAAAAATTCAGCTTCAAAAATGTATGATGTCTTTTGTCTGCAGAAATGTCTATGCAATTAGACAAATGTCAGAAGGATCCAACACACTGAAGGCATATTCCAATTTTAGGTGTAGTGTCACTTCAAATCATTGTCTTAATACTTAGGGGCCGTTTACACGACAACATTTTCAGCCAAAAACGGGAAACTTTTTCTGCGTTTTGCCTGTTCGTTTACACAACAATGGCGTTTTGCGGACTGAAAACATTGCTGTTATCGTTTCTGTGTAAACACCCAATACGGGAATCTTTTAAAATGGTGATGTCCCGCGCGTGCGTGATTTTAAAGGCAAGTGCGAACAACCAGTGCGCCAACTACTGACCTGGCATACATAATACAGAGTTTTTGGGAGTTTTCGTGGATATGTTTAAACACGAAACGTTTAAAAATGTGTATATGTGAAACTTTTTAGGAAGGGAAAAACTTTTCTGTGTTTGACTACATGGTTGTCGTGTAAACATAGCCTTAAAGGTGCAATAAGCATTTTTTGAGAAACACTGTTAAAAGTTGATTGGACCAAGTACCACACTTGTAGCCAATCACCAGTAAGGGGCGTGTCCACTCATGATGGTGGAGGTGCGTGTTACATAGAATTTTTAATAATTTGAGGGTGAAGCTATTAAAATGTGATACTTTTTTACGAGTTTGTTTTCGTAATTTCAAATACAATGGCTCTTACTGCACTTTTAATTAGTTGTTTACCACAATGCCATGTTGATTTGTGACTGATCAGGGTAGCATTTTAAATAACTTGTTTGAAGTCTACTAGACATTCTAAATGTGAATGAAAGACATATACGGTATGCTTCTGTTCTAGCTTTATGAAAGTACAGGACGCAGTTCCATTTAGGACTGACAGGAAAATGTTCTCTCTTTTTTTTTGCCAGAAAACCTTTTTTTTTAAATACCAGTTGTACATGAGCAAATCTCACAATGTTTTCAGATTTTGCACTTTTTACAAGTTTCTGTCTTTGGTTTACAATTATTGTCTCTTCTTTTCCAGAATGTTTCTGGACTAGACCTTTGACATGCCACTAAATAATGTTCTGCTAATTGCCCGGGAGCGTCTGACATATTTGTGTGTGTGTGTGTGTGTGTGTGTGTTTGTGTTGAAACCAAATACTGCTTTGTCTGATGTGATTGTTGTCTTGCTGACTATATTAATGAAAACTCCCTGAGGCAGTCACACATATTGGTACCTCATTCCCAGCAACTCGTAAACGCACACATACACACATCTACAGCTGCAGCAAAATGCTTGTTGTTGAACTAATGTTAATTACTCTTTTCATGTTTGCAATAGTCTAGAGCGAATGCAGCAACGGACTGAATATTTGTGATAAGAAAAAAGCTATGAAAATTTTAAACATTTTAAAGCATTCAAAAATTTAGAGACATGGATTCCTAAAGCATGCTATTGTGCTAATATGTTATCATGCTATGGTATTGATTGTACCACAAACATGCTTCTTGAGACTTTGAAATGTCCATGTTTGAGCTCTACTTTGGGCTGCACATGCTAGTAAATTGCTGTTCGCAGTATCTGCAGTATCTTGTGCAACCATTACATTCAATGTAGTGAGTGCCTTTTGGAAATAAACTCAGTTGAACAAAAACCAAAAATGGTTTGTTTGCTGTGTCTCTATCCACTTAGTTCTGACCATTTTCATAAACACCCCGAGGCGGTGTTCTCATAAAATATACGGTTTCCTCGCTCAAAGGTCAACTTGAAATGTAAGAATCCACAAAACATCAACAACTGAAAGAACACTCAACGTGCTATTTAAAAATTCTGAGGTAACATTCACCTTCAAACGTGTTTCCAGGTGTAAGACCATCCTGCACTGCAATAGCAAATATTATGCAACCTTGATGGGCAAGAAATGCCTCTTAAAATTGGTCTTGAAGGAAAATTAGCCAAACAGCTTTGAACAAATGTTCAGTAACAGGTTAATGAATAAAGGATTTATGTAAATATTTGATCGGCTAAATTGTTCAAACGGCCCTTTAGTGCCGTCACTGCAAGAGAAATTTCAATTCAATTGCAGGCCGTCGCTTACATTATTGAGCCATGCGAAGCAACTCTTCTCAGCATTACCGACCTTGACATCTGAGTCAATAATAGTGAAGAAGCTGTAAATGGAGGTAGATGTAGAAGTAATCTTCGGGAGCATCTTAAAGGTTTTCTCTGTGTGTGTGTGTGTGTGTGTGTGTGTGTGTGTGTGTGTGTGTGTGTGTGTGTGTGTGTGTGTGTGTGTGTGTGTGTGTGTGTGTGCGTGTGTGTTTGGCTCCATTAATGTGCATCTTATATACTTAAATCTAACTAAAAGGACTAGGTTTTTTCTTTCTTTCTTTCTTTCTTTTTTCTTTTTTTTTTTTTTACAGTTCACAGTTTCATAGTTAACAGAAGTCTAAAAAGCAACACACTATAAATTGCAAATAGTCTTTGAGAACTTTTGAGATTTTTTTTTTTTTTTTTTTTTTTTGTTATTTGTTCTGTTTTAAGACTGATAATGCAATTTGTTATTGACATTCATTGAATAAAGTCTATAGGGAGTATATATAGAGAGAAGCTGTAAAACAACCAAAATAAGTGTTATGTATCTGTATAACATTTGATCCAGCTTCTCTATTTATATCAGGACCATGTAAACCTAGCAACTTTTGCATGATATTTGTGCAAAATAACATTCTGTTATGGTGTTCTGCTGTTATTTATGGTTCACAATATTGGTAACTCTAGGAATACGTAACTATAAATTTATCCAAAAGTTGTTGCTTCTCAAATGGGTAATTTAGACAACTTTACGATTTATTCACATGTGCTTAAATAAAAGTATAAACCTTCCAGTACACTTCAATTTATTTTAAGTGCATTAAATTCACTTTATTAACCTGGGATATCCCTGTGAATATTGCTTTTTGTACAGCACAGATTTCTACAGCATCACACCTCTCAACACCCTTTCTTTTTTTTTTCACAAGCAACAGTTTCACACACTGTGTGAAGAACATCTCAAGAACATCTCTACACCACTTCGTAATTAAAAAAAAGTGTTCAATAACTTACAAAAGTATACCATAGGCAATCCAAACACAACTGCAGCACATTTAAATAAGACCTAAGTAGATGACTAGTGGTTTGTCTAAACTTGTTGAATGGGTTAACTCATATGGGACAGAGACTTACTCAAAGGTGACGTGAAACATAACATGTTTAAATGACAGAGCTTTTGAAAAATTCTGAAAAAAATATCTTCTTTTGTGTTCTGTTGAAAAAAGTCAGATGTTTGAAAAGATATTCTAGAGAATAAATTATGAATATTTTCATTTTAGGTGAACTACAGTATTCCTTCAGGAGTAGTTCACTTCTAGAACACAAATTTACAGATAATGTACTCACCCCCTTGTCATCCAAGATATTTGTTTCTTTCTTTCTTCAGTTGTAAAGAAATTATGTTTTTTGAGGAAAACATTTCAGGATTTCTCTCCATATCATGGATATGTATGGTGTCCCCGAGTTTGAACTTCCAAAATGCAGATTAAATGCAGCGTCAAGGGACTTTAAACGATCCCAGCCGAGGAAAAGGGATCTGAACCGATCAGTTATTTTCTAAAAAGATTTACAATGTATATACTTTTTACCACAAATGCTCATCTTGGTCTTGGTCTAGCTCTGCGTGAACTGTGTGTATTCCTGTCTATGACAGTTTGGGTACGTCGAAAAACTCCCATCTCATTTTCTGTTTACTTTGTAAACACAGTCAGTACTTCTGCAGTGATGTAGAACGATTTTGAAATTGGAGAGAATATTAGATGGGAGTTTTTCGACATACCCTAACTGTCATAAACAGGAATACACACAATTCACACAGAGCTAAACCAGGACAAGCGTTTGCGGTTAAAAGGTATATAAATTGTATTTTTTTTTTTTTTTTCGTTTCACAAGATAAGACCCTTCTTTCTCAGCTGGAATCATTTAGAGACCTTTGAAACTACATTTAAACTGCATTTTGGAAGTTCAAACTCCGGGGCACCATAGAAGTCCATTATATGGAGAGAAATCTTGAAATGTTTTCCTTCTCTCTTTATGACTTAAGAAAGACATGAACATCTCGGATGTCAAAGGGGTGAGTACATTATCTGTAAATTTTTGTTCTTGAAGTGAACTATTCCCTTAAGAGCTCTACCCACACAAATTGGATGCACTTGAAGAGCTAGGTGGAATTGCTGCATCCAAATAAAGATTACAGAGCTGTGTAAAATAATGCATAAAATGAGCCGAATAAGTAATTAACATTACTTTGAAATGCCTAATAAATATATTTGGATTTGAATTATGCTGATTAATTTCTTCACTTTAAAGTTGTCTTAAACACTAACGTTCACAAGTTCTACTCCTCTCCCTGTATTAAACACCATTAACATAAAATCCTTCACAGTACCATATGTATTTATAAACAACTTAAAAGTGTAACAGTGATCTGTTTTTAACGTGTCCTCAGATGATCTTCTCACTAACATTTGTATATATGATGGTGGGTTTCGCTAGTTGGTGATACTTAATAATTCTTGAACTTCCATAATCCAGATCTGTCAAGAGTTCAAATAACTTTACATTTATGTTAAAGTCATTTGAAGTCACATCTATATTTTATTTATAAATGAATTAGTCATAAAAACCTGCCACTGTATCAATCCTCCGATTCCTGCGATTGCACAGATTAACGTTCCACCTCTGACTTGTGAGATAGCCAATCAAAATTTTGGAATATCCACCCAGTCCTATCAGATTTTTCAGATTTTTATGCCATGACATTAATTAAAGTGCCCGGATGTGTTCTTAAAATCGAAGTATCGAATGCAGACTTGAGAGAATCGGACCATTAGAAATCCCAGAAGACGCTGCGGGCTAACAACCAACACTTTAAAAAGAAAGTAATGGATACTATGGTATAAGCTGTGATTCTTAGTGCAGTCCAGGTGGGCTTGTAGTGTTTGTTTTCAGATCTGCTGTAGTCATAAACTGTGACTTCAAGCAACATCCCACAGGACTAATGCAAAAGATGAAGGAAAATCAGAACAGTGAGTTCAGTGCATAAAGCAGAAAGAACTACCAAACCAACATGAACCTCAGCTGACCACCAGCCTCTTTCAAGCAGAACTGCTCTTCCCCGCCTCTCTGACCTCAATATGTCCAAAAAGCATCTGTACTGGAATAGCTATGTATTTGAGCCCTATCAGTTCATTGTTATTGGAAATGAAGGTGAGAATTTAGAAAAGCAAATGTGCTGTAAAAAATGGGAAGTTTGCAGAAGGCGTGTTTAATTTTTTAAGTTTTCATGAGTTTTTTCTGACTTTGAAAACAAGCACAAACATTATTCATTGTGTAGTTTTGGCTTGCAAGCATCAGTTTTACCAATCTTGTGACTCCTAACAGTCTGGAGAGGAAAGATCCTGCTGCGACCCAGCTGATTCAAGCCAGAATCAGTGTGTGACACCAGCGCTGTTGCCCTTGCCAGGAGCTCATCTGTTCTTCAGGCAACATCCGTTCTGTACTGTGACAGGTGTGATTCCAGCACTAATGTGAGAGCTCACCTTTACGTGCCACTGAGACAAGTGTCTTATGCACCTGTTTGTGAGAGAAGCTTTTATGTAAGCATACTAGACAAAAAAATGTCTGCAAACTTTTTAAATATACCTAATTAGCCAGGAAATTTTAAATATAAATCAGGCATATGCCATTTAAAGGTGACTATGACGTTATAGTCTCGGGATCATTAATAGTCACGCCCCCAACACAGGCTATTGTGAAAAAAAAAAAAAAAAAAAATGTTATGTTCCAGGTTGTGCAGGGGATGCTAAGTGCAGGGATGGTAATTAAATATATATTTTCCTCCTTATGTTTCCTTCCTGCTGTGTGATAGCTAAATGAGCCGCTCTTTAAAACAGCCAATCAGAGCAGAGCTCGTCATTATTATTCATGAACCTTCCAAATAAAATAACAGACCATTTCATTCTAGACAAATCCCAGGGTTGTAAATGGACTTGTAAAACTGTTTCTGGAGAATTTTTGCCCTTACCTTCTATGTAGATATCAGAGAGAAAAATTTAAATATTGTATCAATGCATTCTATGGCACCTTTAAAGGGAACCCTGGGTGTTATGACATGTATGGCTTAATATAACACAAATTATGTCTCTTACTGAAATATGTAGTAGAAAACTCATGAAAGATTTATGTTATTTAAAAAAATCCACATTGTTACATATTTTGGACTATGGGGTACCTTTATCTGTGTCCTCTATACTTGCGTTCTTAAAGAATTGGAATTGAACTTCGACAGTTTTGCTGCATTCCATGTAGGTTTTTGAGCCCGTAAATTACGACTTCAAACCACAGAGTGCGGTACTGGGAGTACATCGATCTAGTATGAGTTCACAGGTGGGAAGTCACGGGTTTGACTGCCGTTCCAGTGCACTTTCACCGGTAGAAGGTTGGAAAAACATGGGTTAATGGGTTTCCTGGAACGCGGCATTAATGATGACATAGAGCAAGAACACAAGGACGCAATACCGCATATTAAGAAACAGCCAAACACTCTTTTAGTACTTATTGGTACATATTTGGAATCTCATTGAAATAGCTTAATGAGAAAAAAAACAAAAAACGTTTAAGTTCTTTAAAAATCTTGCCTGGCAGTCGAGGGGACAATTGACTTTTATTAAGAGCCGCTCAGATATTTAGCTATAAATGTGAACTATGCCTTTAATTCCTGAGCAAAATTATGTGGAAAAAGTGCGGCACACAAAACAAACACAGACTACAGTTACTGAGAGAATAAAGAGGTGTGACGTGATGCAGTTGGGTTGTCATAGTAACTGTTATCTCTGGAAAATCTCCTCATGTAGATTTCAGCCAACCGAGAGAAAGAGAGATAGACAGAGGGAGACTTTGTGCGAGACACCACAGTGCCGAATCTGCCGATATCCACCGCCTGAAATGCTCTTCACATGAGATGTTTATTTTTATATCTCTTAAGTTATGCTACTGCACCTTGAATGCTAATGCACTAATGTAACATAATGAGCTATGAATAGATTTAAAAATGTTTGTACTGCTATGAAATTACACTAATTAGAGGCAAATTAGCTGTGCGGTTATAAATATACTTGTTGCATAAAATCACTATGTGCTTTAATGGAACTTGATCTTAGTTCAAAGACTCCACACATTTGCTTAAATCCATTTTCAGCCCATGCTTTTTTACATACACCCACTGGATTTTGAATAAATCGTTTTCAGGGACAGTAATTCTACTCTTTGTTTTATTTATTTATTTATGTATTTTTACCCATTGCTTCTCATTTTATACACTTCTCATCATGTTGTGTATTCTGCCTAGAGGAACTACAAATGTGCATACTGCAAATTGGTAGAATTTTCTTTCTTTTTTCACAGCCATTAATTTACTGCTATTTGCTGCATTCCCTATTACATACAACTCCCTACAACTACAATAGTAATTTGTCTCAATCAGGCTCATTGAAAATACATAACTTAGTTAATAATGTACATATACTTGTCACGGTAATAATTATGAGGTCTGGGTCCAATATGCAGGTAGTGATTCTTTTAATGATAATAACAAAACTAAACAAACAAAAGGCCAACACGGCACAAATGTATTTTATATTTGTATACTCAACTGAACCAAAAATAAACAAAACCAAGAACACGATCAAAAAGCCAGAATCTCAAGAACACATAAAACAAACCAAACTAAAGACAATGCAGACATGAATGCGGAATGAGCAGTGAAGATACTTATAGTCCTGATAGTGAACAGATGTGGGTGATCAGTGCTAATGACAAAGACAGGTGAAACAATCAAGGGAGTGCAGTGCCAGAACAGCGACCTCAGGTGGCTGAGGGAAAACCCACAGCCCCGATCATGACAGTACCCCCTCCCCACGGAACGGCTCCAAGACGTTCCCAACGTCCGGAGGGAGGAGGAACGGGGGAAGGCAAATCAGGGGGAGGGATGGCGGGCCAGGTCCGTGCAGCACAGTCACCGCTGCGTCAGGAACAGAGAGCGCGGTTGCCTCCGTGTCCGGAACAGAGAGCGCAGTCGCCTCCGCGTCAGGCGCAGAGATAGCGGTCATGGCCGCTCCAGGCCCGTGCAGCGCAGTCACCGCCGCGTCAGGAACAGAGAGCGCGGTTGCCACCGCGTCCGGAACAGAGAGCGCGGTCGCCTCCGCGTCAGGAACAGAGAGCGCAGTCGTCTCCGCGTCCGGAACAGAGAGCGCGGTTGCTTCCGCGTCAGGAACAGAGAGCGCGGTTGCTTCCGCGTCAGGAACAGAGAGTGCGGTCGCCTCCGCGTCAGGAACAGAGAACGCAGTCGCCTCCGCGTCAGGAACAGAGAGCGCAGCCGCCTCCGTGCCAGGAACAGAGAGCGCAGCCGCCTCTGCACCAGGAACAGAGAGCGCAGCCGCCTCCGCGTCAGGAACAGAGATCGCAGCCGCCTCCGCGTCAGGAACAGAGAGCGCAGTCGCCTCCGCGTCAGGAACAGAGAGCGCAGTCGCCTCCGCGTCAGGAACAGAGAGCTCAGTCACCTCCGCATCAGGAACAGAGAGCTCAGTCGCCTCCGCGTCAGGAACAGAGAGCGCAGCCGCCTCCGCGTCAGGAACAGAGAGCGCAGTCGCCTCCGCGTCAGGAACAGAGAGCGCAGTCGCCTCCGCGTCAGGAACAGAGAGCTCAGTCACCTCCGCGTCAGGAACAGAGAGCTCAGTCGCCTCCGCGTCAGGAACAGAGAGCGCAGCCGCCTCCGCGTCAGGAACAGAGAGCGCTGTCACCTCCGCGTCAGGAACAGAGAGCGCAGCCGCCTCCGCGTCAGGAACAGAGATCGCAGCCGCCTCCACGTCAGGAACAGAGAGCTCAGTCGCCTCCGCGTCAGGAACAGAGAGCGCAGCCGCCTCCGCGTCAGGAACAGAGAGCGCTGTCGCTTCCGCGTCAGGAACAGAGATGGCGGTTGCCGCCACCTCCCCGCGAAAGAGCGTCTCCACCCCCTCCGCAAAGCAGGGGCGCTTCCGCGCAGCCACGGCGCCGCGGGTGTCCATCGCCGCCAGGCAGGCGTAGATGAATTCAAACCGCTTGGCCGACGCCGCCTCGAAGGACATCCCCGCCGTGTCTGGAACCGAGTGGGTGGTCGCTGCCCCCAAGCGGGGGGACGCCGCCTCCTCAAAAAAAAAACTCCCCGCTGGACCCATCACTGATGTCTGCATTCTGTCACGGTAATAATGATGAAGTCTGGGTCCAATATGCAGGTAGTGATTCTTTTAATGATAATAACAAAACTAAACAAACAAAAGGCCAACACGGCACAAATACTCAACTGAACCAAAAATAAACAAAACCAAGAACACGATCAAAAAGCCAGAATCTCAAGAACACATAAAACAAACCAAACTAAAGACAATGCAGACATGAATGCGGAATGAGCAGTGAAGATACTTATAGTCCTGATAGTGAGCAGATGTGGGTGATCAGTGCTAATGACAAAGACAGGTGAAACAATCAAGGGAGTGCAGTGCCAGAACAGCGACCTCAGGTGGCTGAGGGAAAACCCACAGCCCCGATCATGACAATACTTCATTGCACTTTCCAGCTCAAATGAACACTAGAGGCAATAAACCACCAACAACTTTTGTTAATTTTCTAACAAATTATAATTACAGGAGCTGAATGTCCATTAATAAAAACTTATTTTCCAATTGAACCTTGCATATGAGTACTATTAACCTTGCATGAATCTAGAAGAAGCGAAGAAGAGCTCAGGGAACATTGATACTATGACTAAACAAAAACAAAACTACACTCTTCAAAATAAAGGTTCTTTATTGGCATCGATGGTTCTATGAAGAACCTTGAACATCCATGGAACCTTTCAAATGCAGAAAATATATTTTTTAAATGTTCTTCAAAATGGTTATTTTAAGAACTGTTCACTGAAAGGTTTATAATCAGCCCCATATTTATAGCTTTTCTGATATAATAAACTTGCTTGGTAGCCCACCTGGTACAGTTTTACTCAGAGTTCTAAGAAACATGTCATGGCACTCCACAAAACAGCCCAATGCCTCACAGAATGAAGGTAAAATGGCATGGTTGCTTGTGAAAGTGTGTTTTTATCTCACATTTGTTTTTGCTTACACTAAAGGTTAGGTTTAGCGTAGGTTTTAGTGTAGGTGGGATGTTACTGTCAAACTCCAAAGAGCATTAGCTTAAGTATTGTAGCCACTTACCAAACATTTAATTTCTGAACAGCTGTAGCATGTGCATTCACCAATGTATTAAAATGTTGCCAGTGTCATTTAACTGTTAATTAACTGGAAATGTAACACATTATTTTACGTGAGGGAATGGACATTTCTCTTCGAAACTGCTTTGAAAAATGCTCAAAGAACTAATAGTATTTTTGCAAAAATGTACTCACAGCCGCTTTTTTTCATGACACTAGGCTGCTAAAAAAATAGTTACTTGAAAAGTGCAGATAAATGTACCTGAAGCAACATATTTCATGTTTCGCATAAATATAGCCACACCCATGTATTTCCGATGAGACTGGGTTGCATTCGCCTCTAAAAGAGTCCAAATATGGAACTGTACTCTAAAAGGGATTTAGCCTTCAAGCAAACCTTGACAAGCACAGGCAGCGCTGTCCGCTAGTTTGTTGTGAGATATCTTGGCTCGTTCTGCAGCCAATGAAGCTTGCAGACCCAACAGAAAGATAAAGATGTTTCTCAGGCAGTTGATTTTCCTTATATCATACTCAAGGCTTCAATCATGGGAGCAGATGATTCCAGAACAGCCGCCTGTGGCCATTCCATTGTTTATGTAATACAGGTCTTCTTTGTATTAGTAGGTAAAAGTATATTTTGCACCAATTATTGAAGTCAAGAACATGTCAGTATTATCCTATTTAAAATATATGCACATTTTCCAATCGCACTGTAAAAAATTTAAACAACTTGGTGAACTTTTGGATGTTTTAATGCTTTTTTCTTGCTCACAAATGACATCTTAGGAAATCTTAATACTGTACATTAAGTTCAATAGCAAGGGCAATGGAGCTCAACTTGACTGTCTAGTAAAAACAAAAGTCAGGAGAAAAGGGAAGAAAAATCTTCAAGGGGAAGAGTGTTGACGTCAGTGGGATGAACAGACGGAGGGTGATGACTTTGCCAATGAGCCAAGCGCCCAGACTCAATGGGAAATGGGAAGGACGGAGGACACAGGGAAGGAGGGATGAAGAGCCAGAGAGTACAACTGGTTCTAGAATATAAATAGTCTGAGTAAATAAGTGATTGCTGGAGAGATGCAAAGGAATGCCCACAGGTTCTTGACTTAATGTGATGTAGATTACATGATGAAAATGACAGGGCCTGCATGTGGAAAGTCAGAAAAACATGCTAGTGTTAGTAAACTGTGGACATTGTCATGCTGTGAAACAGAAGAACTTTTTAGAAATTACCATGAATCATGAAATGGTTATGAAATGCAGTGAAGTCTTTAATTTGGTCACCATTTATTGTTTCACAAAGTGGTGCATAAAATCTTTTTAGAAATCTTTTTGGGATGTCTGAAAAGATTGTTAATCAGGACCCCAACAGGGTGTGAATAAAACATTTTTCATGTCTCTAAGGAAAAGGCAGTGGTACCTCCTACTAGTAACTAAACTTTTAATGCGATGCCGTTAAACTGTAATAGGTGTAAGTTAAAATTTTACTTTTTAGTGTGAATATTGCCTTTTGAGGTACAAAATACATGTATTGCAGTGTGACAGTGTCCTGACTGCTTTATGATATTCTACATTTCAAAATATTTAAAAAGCCTTTTACATTATTTTTCTAGTATTTCTGTAGCTCAAACACTAAAACATGCTGTTTGAACACCAAGGCCGTGATTTTGATTCCAAGATGCAAACTGATAAAATGTTTACCTTGAAAAAGTGGCATTGGGTGAAAGCATCTGCCAAATGCATAAACTTTTTAACATTTTATTGTAATTATGTGGCATGCAGTTTTCATGTCCTATGCGGAAGTTCTTAAAGTCATTCGGAAATCCATTGAATTGATCTAGTAAACTCAAAAATCTGAATAAAATGGTGGGAAATTAAAAGAAAAATCGATTCTTCTTTTATGCCAAAAATCATTAGGATATTAAGTAAAGATTATGTTCCATGAAGATATTTTGTAAAATTTCTACTGTAAATATATGAAAACTTAATTCTTGATTAATAGCATGCATTGCTAATAACTTCATTTTGACAACTTTCACCATAAGAATAAGTTTGCCAATTTTCAACTTGTATTGTTTCAATGTCGGCAGTATATGTAAATGAACAATATGTACTCTTTTTTTCCATTTTTTTTCCAGATCCAGATCCATTTTTATTGGACAGCAGAATGTATTATTTTGCATCTTTTGGGAGACTCCGGAGCTTTTCTTTAAATTACACAATGAGCTTTAGAATTGGCGCAGTGCCAAAATCAAAAGTGAATTATAAGTTTTTAGCTAAATTTAATGGCAAAAACCGTTTTATCTCTTATTTTTTCTCCAGTTATGTAGCATAGATTTCCTTTTTTTTAATGTTCCCATTGTAGACAGACAATTTTCATTAAAAGTCTGTCTTGTCATTGGTAAATTCACCCTTTAACTACTTGACTTAGCATTTTCATATAAATATGTACAATTTGGTTCATACGACAATATGTGATTTTCAGAGAAAAAAAAAAGAAAGAAAGAAAGTAAAAGAAAAAGAAAGAAAGCATTCAAACCTCAGTGTGTCTGTAATTCATACAGATTTAAATGAGGCAGAGTAAATTGTAACAAAGTTTAATTTTGGGGTGAAGTATTTACATAATTTATTGTATTCTCAAGATCATGAATCACATTGACTATTGGACATAAACTTTCCTAATTTGACAGGAAGCAGTCATGTGAATACAGTGTTCTCACATATTCATTACAGGCTTAATTTAAACTCTCCTTTCAGGTACAAGTTTAGGTGTTGCTGTTGTCTTAAACACATTCAATGTGTTACATCAACAAGTACATTGTATATTCCCTGCTGCTTCTGCAGAAGAACATCCACAGTGTTGATTAGGCTTTTGGAAAACAGGATGTTTCATTAGGGCTGCTGTTGTCAAAATGTTTTTGAGGCATGGTTCCAATTACTGGAATATTAAGAGCCATTGACCCTGTGAGTGCTGTGAAGATATGAGTTGTTGTCTCTCTCTGCTTGGTCTTTGCTTATCGCATCTAGAGGCTTATGTTCCCAGCTGCCTCTTTCGCTTGAGGGCTCCACAAGTTCCTCAATGTGACTCAGACTCTCTGTCAGTGACAGTGGGACAAACAAAAGCCAGGAATGAGAGCTGATTGGATGAGTATTATTAACCTTGCATGAATCCAGATATGAAGTACCTGGGGGGAACATCTACATCAGTCAAGTGGAGAGTGGAGAACGACAGTGAAAAGAAACAGAAACCAAGCACACTGTTGTCTCAGGGCTGCGCCACAAAAAAGATCGACAAATGTTCAGAAGTGAGGCCATATAAGCCCCTCATTTTAGATATTCCAGTAAATCATACAGTTTAACTCCATTGATACAATAAACATCTGGATTGTAGTTACCGTGGTAACTTGTGTTGGAGTCTGGGTGGGTTGGCAGTTATACTAAAGGTGAAATTGGGACACACAAATCAAACAAACCTCACAGTGAACTTTTGTGCTGCTGTGCTGCAATGGCAAATTCTTAATTATAATATAAATTATAATTATTACATCTGTCTGTCTATCTATCTATATAGACATTGCTTGGTTAGTACACTGGTGAGGGTAAACACTGTGATTGGGTGATGTCAGAGTCTGGAAAATCTATGACAGTATACCCCCCCCCCCCTCCATTACTGGCTCCTGAAGTGTTGAATACCTTGATGCCATGGTGGTCGAGCTTTTTGTCATGGTGCAGGATGTTAAGGGTGAGAGTCATGGAAGGCTCAGAGTGGAGTTCGAACTGGGATGTCATCTTTGGGCACCCATGAGTGTTTTTCTGGGTCATAACCTTCCCAGTTGACCACATATTCTAAACGACTACCACGGCGCCAGAGTCCAGAATCTCTTTGACAGTGTACACGGCTCAGTCCTACAGGATCAATGGAAGGGGTGGTTCCTGTCCTGGACAAGGCTCTGTGGAGACAGAAACAGGAGGGGGATATGTTTTGAAGAGTGAGACATGGAATGAAGGGTGAATTGTATAATGTGAGGGAGATGATAAGTGACTGGATTTATTTGTCAGGTGATGATAAAGGGGCCAATGAATCTGGGACTGAACTTCTTGCTAGGCAGGTGCATCCTAATGTATCTACCCAAATAGCACATGTACGTCTGCAAAATGTCTTTTAAAGATCACTTGATCTTGAAAGCATCTGCTGTGTACAAACATCTGGCAGACGTCTGTGTTCCAGACCCTCTTGCTCTCTCGGAATCCAAAAACACAGTTGGGACCATGGGAACAAAGGAGGCTGGTAACCAAGTATGTACAGGAAGGGAATGAATCCAGTGGCAGGCTGATGGAGGGAATTTTGGACATACTTGTCCCAGCCTAGTAACTAGAGTTCTGGTGGCCGTGGCAGAAGGTTCATAGTTAGCGACCAGTCTTCTGGATTCTTCTCTCTATCTGCCCGTTTGACTGGAGATGGTAATTAGTTGACAGACTTACAGTCATAATGTCTTCGGAGATCCTGAAGTATCTGAAAACATGGTTAAAGAGCAGTTCTGCCGTTTCCATTGCGGTGGGGATTCCTTTGAAAGGAAGCAAACGTCATGACTTGGAAAATCAATCAATGACCACAATGATGTCCACAATATTTACCACAATATTACCATCAGAGGGGGGCAAGTCTGTTATGTAATCAACTCCTTGGTGTGACAATAGAACGGGCAGTGGATGGAGCTTGCCTGCTGGTATGTGGGCTCTTCGAGATGGCGCAGTCAGAGGAGTCTCAAACTAACCTTTTCATATCCCTGGAAATGTTGGGCCACCAGAAGTGATCTTTTTGCAGTGAGAGGATGTCATTGACCCCTGGATGGCCAGTGCCCAGAGATGTGAGAACAGAGTGAATTATTGGAGCATGCTGTGAATAAGGTACAATACTGGAGCCCTTGTAAACACCCTTGTGGAGTTGCTTCAGTGGCACTGGAGGAGGTGGGTTCATCATGAGACCACTGGATGGGGCTCACAAACAGGTTAGAAGTTAAGATAGGCTCAGGCTCCTTTGTAGTTTCCTCAGGAGCATGAAGACGGGGGAGGGCGTCTACCTTGACATTCTCGGTGCCCAGATGATAAAAGATGGAGAAGTTGAAGCGAGTGAAAAATAATGCCCATCTTGTCTAGCAAGGATTTAGTCTCTTGGCATCTCATAGATATTCTAGGTTCTTGTGGTCAGTCAGTACAGTGAATGTTTGCTGATAACCAACCTATGCCTCCATTCTTCAAGCATGAGCTTGATGGCCAGGAGTTCTCTGCTGCAGGTGCCGTAATGCTTCTATACCAGGGTGAGTTTCTTAGAGAAGAAGGCAGATAAATGGAGTCTGGCTAGTGTTGCCAAAAGTACTAACTTCGGTACCAGTTGGTGTTAACCCAATAAAATTTTCAAATACTAAATCTGTTTAAGTGCTCAGTGAAGAGCGTGAAATGATGATCATTGTAGTTAATCACACATATCTGCTGAGTGCGTGAATACAATGGCCAATCAGAGAGGTTTAAGAATCTCAACAGCGCTAAAAATGCTCACCGAAAATTTTGGTATCTACCCCGGTGGTTGATGTGTCCACTTCCACGATGAAGGGCTCTCCTCGTCCATCTGGACATTTTGTTTGCTAATGTTTTAACCAAGAAACTGCACTGGGAGGAGCATTTATCAGCTTTCAGGAACAGATGGAATTCTCTCAGGCATATTGGTACTTCCGCAACATGCTGGCAATGTTCGGCCATCTATGTAGATAAGTCGGTAAAGGTACACCCAGAAGCCCCTAATGCATATTGCAAGTTCTGGAATATGAAGGGGGCATTGAAAAGTCCATATGGCATGACCAACTACTCTTGCATACTTGCTTTCCTGTCACAAAGTGAATTTTGGAGGTGGTTTTGGTGATCCTCTTTGGGACATTGAGCTGGCAGCAGAGGTTTCTGGAGATGAAATTACCAGCTGACCAGAGTTGAGGAGGGCATGTACTGTAATCGAAACTTTACTACAGTGTAATAACTAATATAAATTATATATATTATATATATTATGAGTGCTCCATTAAATAGAACTAAATAGTACATGCAGTAGACACACAAAACGATGTATAATCACTGCTTTATAATAACTAGTAAATAATAACCACCACTTGAATGGGGTGTAATAGCAAGCTTACACACAAAAGTCCTTTTGAGCACTAGGTGGCACTATACAAGCTGTAATCTGAGGCTCCGTTTCATTATGAGGTTACAGGAGAAAGGAAGGAATGCTAGGAAAATTGAATGACGTCAGTGGCTCTACTGGAGTCAGACAGATTAACTCACGCCGCTTGGCTGAACTAAGACGATGGATTGGCCTGCCGCTTTCTCAGGGCCAACTGCTGTTCTTTTACTGAACACACTACCAAATTGGCTTACAATTGATTGGGCTCATGATGCATTTCCATGGAGTGTATTTCCTCTAACAAATACAGTGGACACACATTAATTAATGACTCAGTCTGACCAGTGACTGGATGATAAAAGTGCTGTTGTGTAAATTCAAGTAATAAGCTCTCAGCTAGAACTCCGTCCTTCCATTCCAGAAAATAATGAATGCATTTTGTTACTTTGAGGTATCATTGCAGTTGCTTTGAATCATTTTGTCTTCCTTGTTCCAAGGTAAAATGGCAACTGCCCATTAGAAATCTTTTGTAAACAAGTTGATATATTTAGCTTTATGATGTAATTTCAGACTCATGTTTTCGAGTAATCAAATCAACAAAAGCTGAGAGTGTATTAGTAAGTTTTGTTATTGTGTGTGGTACTCTTGATTTGTACTGATACAAAATGTATTAAGTTTATTACACTCATATAATTTTTCGTGTTGCAGATCTCATATACACAACCATTCAAAAGTGTGGGGTTGGTAAGCTTTTTTAATGTTGAATCTCTCACATCTCTCACCAACAATGCATTTATTTGATCAATACTGTAAAAACTGTGATATTGTATACGTGAAATATTCCGTTTGAATATATTCAAAAATATAATTTAAATCTTGTGATGGCAAAGCTGTTTTTTCATAATGCCATATGATCCTTCAGAAATCATTCTAATGTGATGATTTGCTGCTCAATACAAAATTCTGATTATTATCAATCCTGAAAACAGTTTGACAAATTATACTGACCCCCAAACATTTGAATGGAAGTGAATCTGGATCTTGGACAAAAAGTTCTTGGTCATGATGTGATTGTAAGAAATAGTCTGATTGCCAGAGAAAAAAAGTCACACAGTATGTGTTGTCTTGCACTGACCTCTAGTGGTCAACAGCACACACCTCACTTTCCAGTTTACAATCATTTAAAATCAACAGACACTGAATTATATTTCATTATCATATCAGTATTCTAGAGTTTGCTTCTGTGAGGAGCTTGTCTTTTAAACTATTAATACAATGTAATTAGCGCACAGACAAAAAAAAAAAAAAAAAAACAGAGCAAGTTTTAAATTTGATTATTGAAGCCTCCAGATCCCATTTACCCTTCCAAACGCAGTTGAAAAGACATTATCTAACCAATTGACCAAGTAACTACTGTGTCCTAAGGGATTTCAGAGACAGGAAAAAACTGTAGCCCTACACATACATGCTAATGGCTAATAAGGAAGTCTGTCTGATTGCTAATGCCTAAAACAGCTCAGTTTAGAGGGAACATCCATCTAAATGTGTCATATACATTCATATCATGTGAAAGAACGTCTTTCTGTCTGCAGAGTTTGTTTGCATTAGCTTAGTGCTAAACATCTGTACAGTATCAACATGCCAATATGTTGATACTGTACAGATGTTTAGCACTAAGCTAATAACCTAATTTTTCATCCAAACTTTTGTCTTATGTCAGCTCTAAAACATTTACAAGTAGCAGCTGACACAATGGAGTCAATCATCCACTCTTGGCAAAACTTAATAGTGATTATTTCCTGAATTTTCCAGAATAGCTTGCTAATGTATGCAATGGTTTGGTCTACTGTGGAAGAAAGCAGCGAACGATGACTTTGCCCTCTCTCTGAGGTGGATAAAGCATAGGGACCATGTTGCCCTTTCAGCTTTGAAATCAGAGGAAAGAGGACCTCTATAATTACTCAGTGACCTTTACATACTGGAGGCTAGATAGCTTTCATCACATTGACTACTGTAATCAATGTACACAACTCACAGTACAAACTCGGCTGGACAAGGCTCTAGACTCCCCAGTGGCTGTGACAGTAGCACACAAATGTGTAAAAGAAGTGCACAAAGTTGTATTGAATGTGTACTTGTAGTGTACTTCAAATATTGCAAAACTTGCAGATTATCTAGTATAAATTAATGAAATAAGAGAGTTAGTCCTCTTTGACAGTTTCTTAACACACTTACGCAGACTTGTAAAAAGTGACCTGTGTAATAATGTCAAAGTAAAGTAAAAAAAAAAAAAAAAACTTTAAAATAGATTTTAAATCATTACGTTTTAATAATCTTTTGTCAGGTTTTAAAGAAGTACACCTATAAAGTAATGATAACTGGAGTATGCTTTTCAATATATCTACAGTAAATTATTTTAATTATTTTGTCTCTTTAAATGCAAATGAGCTGCTGCTCCCCACCCGTTTTTCTATTTGGTTTTAATTATCATGTCTATCGTGCTGAAATCATGCGTTTTAAAGTATCTAATATGGTTTTCTGAGCACATACATCCAAAGAAAGCGACTGTCACATGGCATGTGAGTACCAAACTAAGTTCTCTTTCATGTCTTATTTCTCAAACTGTCAAATACACACAAGTTTATGTTAAAAACACACATGAGTTATGAAAAGAGTCGGTTATGCCTGTAAAGGTAAACATCTGGTAAAGAAATTGCATGTTTATATTAGATGTGTGTGGCAGCAGCGTCATATACGTAAATAAACCAATAAATCCACTGCTCTCTTGTGTCCTCAGAGGGCGGGACTCTAAATAGTGTTTTGTGCTCATCTGTGGAAAATCTGAATGGCTCATTTTTGTTTACATGCTTGTAGAGAAAAATAGCATTTAAATGTGGAAAAAGTCAGATTTTCATGCTATGTTCCCTTTAATTTGAACTTTTTTCAAATTTCTGAATAATGTAAGTCTTTTTGAAAGTATGCTAAAGTGTACTTCACAAGGGTGTACATTTATGATAACTGCCTAATATGGGTACAATGAGAGATTTACATGTTGGCTGAGTCAGACAGATGAGCAGAAAGGAATCCTTGGGCTGTAGTTCATATGATTTACTCAAAATGACTGACTCACTTCTGTAAAGACAACTGGAGTTTCCCAACTGTTTGTACCGCAGGATCCATGTTTTTTATTCATCAAATGGTGAGCCAACACAGTAACAAAAATGGCAAATGGGCTAATGCTTCGCTGCTTTGTTGGCTCATACTCCCTTTGAGTATCGAACATTGTAGGAACACGACTGATATTTTCTATTTTAAAATTTGATAATATTTACAGACAATTTTATACTCATACAACACACCAATAGAAATAATTGAAATGTTGTTTCATACAATATAAATAAAATTAACACCTAATTAAATACATTTCAGGTTTTCTGCAACCTTTGTTGAGAATACACAAATTATGAAATGTATGAAAAGGGGCATTTGACATCTTAATCTTTATGTAGTATGCATCCCAGAAATCGATAAAAGTCCAACATCATGAAGGACATATCAGTTTACTAAACCCCTGGTGAGGTGAGGAACGAGGAGAGAGAAAGCTTCCAGAGAAGACTGGAGATAGAAAACAAAGGTGTGTCCTTCCTAGACTAATGTTTCCAATTATTCTGAAAACTTCTGGATAAATAGAAATAATACATATATATATTTTAATTTGCATCTTGAATGTTTGAATCAACCACAAATTTGACATATTTCAACAGTGCAACTTGCTTTATTCAAAATGTTTAACCAGCTACATCAAGAGCACAGTGAGGTATTACAGCAGTACAAAGTAATGCTTTTTTACACAAAGTAACATAGATATTATAACACAAAGCACACAGATATAATAAATATACATTAAATACATACACATACATGTTCATAAAGACAAATCACAAGCTCACAGTCTTTGGTTTTGCATCGTTTGGATATACTCTTTGGTTTTGTTTTAAAAACAATAAATAAAGGGCTTGTGGTTATTAAATTCACTTTAGTGAAAATGAAATGTTGTAAGTAACAGATAAAGATTAACAATACAATTAAAACCAAACATCTTTAATCAACATGTCCACAGATGTTCAGTAACACAAGTCTTTTTAAAATATTTTAGTGCAAAATCATCAGTAAATGTTTACATGACACTTGAGTGAGCAAACATGTTCCACCAATTCCTTGTCCCCACATTGCATTCTTTCCACACCTCCACAACGATGGAGAGAAAAGATGTGAGGAAAGAAAAACACGATTGCACAAGCAAATAAGAGGTATACATATTTTTATCTCCTCATAGCCAAACAGTTACACTTTATTTCGATAATCCCCTTTAGACATTCCGATGACCATATTGAAACTACACATCAACTAACTCTCAATAGAGTATTAGTAGATTGTTAGGTTATGGTTAGAATTAGTAGGATAAGTTGGCATGTACTTGCAAAGTTACTTATAGTCAGTAGAATGTTTGTTGGAGGACCAATCAAACCCTTGACCTCTACCAGGTCTAGAAGAGCTTTATCTCTTCATAACTAACTACACATCATATGAGGTTTGATGGGTGGATACACAGCTCTCTGTGTCAGCGGTGTTATTCTGTTATCTTTAGGACTGTCACCGCACTTGCTGATAACGGTAACATTTAAGTGCACAGAAGAGTTGCTCTTCCGTCTCAAACACAGAAGACCTTGAAAAACTCCTTGAGCTCTCTTCCTGAAGTGGCTCCCTACAATAACATACAAAAAAGGGTTTATTGCACTATTGCTATACCCCAAATAAGTAGCCAGCTGGTTGCCTATTTGCAACGTGTGCTCCCAAAGACACCCAGGGATGAGCTGAAAATAGTCAAGAGTGTCTAGGAACCGCACCAGTTGAAAGGGCGTCCAGCATAGAAGAAACACGGCGAGGACCGTCAGAACCAGCTGAGCAGCTTTCCTCTCCGTTTGAACCCTCGGATGAATCAATAGGCCACGGTTTTTAAGTGCTTTGACTACTTGAAAAGTGCAAAGTGAAATGACTGGCAGCGGAAGTAGGAACCCAATGAAGTTTGTGATGAGGTTCCGTTGGAGAACCCAGGCTGGATGAGGGTACACTAGATAACACGCTTCTACCCCTACGGATGGAACGAAACTCACTCTTCGGAAGATCATAGTTGGGAGGCTAAGCATGAATCCCACCGCCCAAATCACCACACAAATCCGTTTGGCCCATTTGGGGCATCTCAGCTTACTGGGATTTAAGGGTTTGGCTAAGGCGAGGTAGCGGTCCACACTGACCAGCATTAGGAAGAGTATGCTGCAGTGGTAGTTCATCGAGATGGCGGTGTTGATCACCTTGCAGAGCAGCTGACCAAAGTTCCACTGATAGCCTTGGGCGATGGTGACCGTCCAGAAGGGCAAACACAGGACCATAATGAGGTCTGCAGCTGCCAGGTTGCCCAGATACACATCAGCTACGCTGCACGGCTTCCGCTGAAGGCAGAACACGCAGAGGACCAGACTGTTGCCCACCACTCCCAGGATGCTGATAAGAGCCAGAAATGGGGGCTGGAGAGAAGACAGCCATATCCAGGCGACTGTGTCGTTGCAGTGGAGGTTTGATGAATTTAGTTCCATTGGGACACTGTGAAATGGTAATAGATATGGTATATTAGCATGTCATTTAAACGTAATAAAGTTTTAAAAGTACACTGTACAAATTTAGTTTTAAGTATAAATAGAACAGAGTATGTTTACAAGAAAACTATTTTAATCTTTCAGAATATTATGTTCAATTCAATGTGTTACTTTATATTTCTTTGCAATTAATTGTGAAATATACTAGCAATTTCTGAGTGAAAATTGTTTCAAAATAATTTCTCTTAGTCCAGATTTTAAAAAAGCCAATACAAATTTACATAAGGAACATAAGCTTAAAAAACTTTGATTTATAAGTATCAGATTTTTGAAATTCTAAAAGACTACAATGGTGCAGGATTTACTTTGAAACGATTCTTACTCAGAAATTGCTAATACATTTCACAATTAGAAAGAAATGACAAGTAACACATTGACTTTGAAGTAGAAAGACTAAAGTAGTATTTTCTTGTAAAACACATAATAATCTCATGTTTTCTGTTTTCCCCCCAAGATTAATCAATCAAGCTTCAATCAAACTTAAGCCTGCTGTTTCTTCTTGAATTGATGAAGTTTGAAGTTTCCTTCACATTTGCCAACTAAAAAACAACTAGGCTTTGAATTCAACTCAAAGAATGAAGGGGAGTCATTTGTTGGAACAGATCCGTCTGGCTGAGCAAAACCTGGAAATTCCAAGTATGTTCAGGGCGTAACATTTGAGCACATTTTCTGTAAAAGGCGGAATATTAGCAAAAAAAAGTTAATCTCAGTTTTGGATTCTGATTTACACTTATGCATTTTGCAAACATTTTATCCAAAAAGTATATTTTTTTCAGCTGTTTTCCCTGGAAATCATTAATGTTTTACATGGAAATTAAATTATTCATTAACATTAAATGGAAGCTTTTTCCAGTGTTACCATAACCTGTTGCTGTTATACTCATGTAACTTCTACTGTTTAAAAATAACCATTATTGTTAAAGTCCCAATGACTTTGAATCTCCATTTGAAAAGTCCCAGTGAATCTCACCTACCTGTCATGTTAAGTGGCAGCTCCAGATTGTAGATCCAGAGATACTATCCGTTCACTTCCGATGTGTTGTCCTGCTGAATCTTCTCCAAATAGATGCTGGTGAGATCAGACAGGCGCTCTTATAAACGCATAATGAGGCTGTCGTCACTGGAAGCCTGGATCTGTTCTCACTTTCCATTTGTCATGCTCTGGCTGTCTTTCGCCTGAGTAAAACACTTGCACTGTTATAAAACTAATATGAAGATAAACATTATGACTCAAGCGTGATGCTGGCTTTTTAACAAATCTTCAGCTCATGACACAGCAACTCTAGATAAGCCAGATATTAAAAAGACAGTTCACCTAAAAATGAAAGTTACTCACCCTTAAGCCATCCAAGGTGTATGTGACTTTCTTCTTTCACATGAATACATTTGGAGTTATATTAAAAAAAATTCTTCCAACCTTTATAATGGTGACCTTAAAGTGAATGGCTGATGAGATTCAACAGTCCATTAGAAGCCCAATACAATGCATCTATCCATCATAAAAAGCACTCCACACAGCTCCGAGGTGTTAATAAAAGCCCAAGAGGAGATGGTTTTCCTTTGCTAAAGAAAGGATACTTTGTTTTCTTTGCTCCTGTAAAACAAAACTTTTTTTAACACTGGAGCTTATGCTATGCCTATGTCTTACATCTTCTGGTGGAGGACCTTTATATGCAATTATATTATAAAAGTGAACGATAAAGATGTGGATGCAGATGTTGTGCATGTTTAAAGCATGTAAAGTGAATAAAGGAGTCTTAATCAACTCACTAGGTTACATAAATCACAAGAAACCATAAAAACTTTCAATTTACCCTTTCATTCAAGTCCTCATTTCAGTGACTGTTGGAGGAACTGAAGTTGGCAAAAATCACATTCTTAACTCGTCACATATTGAGACTTGGTCAGGACCCCTTGGCGTCCCTTTTGACGCTTAGGGTACCCCTTTAGCATCACTTTTGGACGTACAGGGTCATTCATTGCTTTTAGTTGATTTCATTATGCGTCACATTTAATGGTAAATATATACTTTCATAGATATTTTGGAGCACCTAAACCCCACACCTATCCCTACCCTAAACCGACCAACTTCTGAACAATATAAAACACTCAACAGGCCAAATAAAAGTACATTGACAGGTATTTATTGCAAAAACTGACCATAAAAATCATAACGTTTTAAACGCTGAAAATTGTCTTGCTCCCACACATTCAAAAAGATACCCCCGAAGTTGATTCGCTAACATGACGCAATCGATCACAAGACACACAAGAGCCAATGGCATTTCACAACCAAAGCTGATGTAACGCTTCTTCTGGTGACAATTTTTTAATTTGTGCACAGACTGCACACATGATGAGCTTTACGGCAGATAGAGATAGCAATCACATCTATTCCTCTCAGAAATCAATCATTTTGCCTCGTAAAAACTTGGGATATTAATACTTTTTTACAGGGGTCATCGGTTGCCCATTTTCCACAAGTTCATATGATTCTTTAGGGTCTTAATGAGAAGTCTATAACATACTTTGGTTAAAATTTCTCAATGGTAGTGTAAAAACACCCTTTTTACCCTTTTTAGAGCAAGCTATTCTGTTGACAGGCATGTCTGAAAGTGAGTTTTGATTAAGTAACATGTATTTATGTGCCGCTTATTCCAAAAACTATTTTGGACGCTTCAGTCTGATTTGGTGAATTGATCCAAAGAACTAGTGCAATAGAATGATTCGTTCCCTTTCGGGAACTCTACACTGCGTCATCAACGCTCTGGGGGAATGCCATTGGCGAACCCGGCTCTGAATCAGTCTGCAACCAATAGGATGACGGGAGTGACGTCACCAACGTGATGACGTCATACGACCAGGAAGTATATAAGCATGTGCGTTTCAAACCGGCTTCAGCTTTTGTCATTCAGCGAAGCGCTCTATGTTGGTCTGTTTGTCTGGTTATTTGCATTGCTGTTTTTCTGTGCCAGTTTGCACAACTTTCTTTTGAGCAATGTCAAAAAGGGGAAAGAAGTTTGTTATGGCGGTGCAGCAGTCACACAGACGGTGTGTTCCTCCCTGCCAGCGATTCATCGTTGGTGGGGATACACACAGTCTGTGTGTTCTCTGCATGGGAGTGGAGCATGCTCAGTCAGCCCTCGAGGGGGCTGGCTGTCCGCAGTGTGAGCGCCTTCCACTGCGGGTGCTCCGTTCCCGGAAGGATCTCTTCGAGGAGGGAGCCTTCACCAGCGTTCCTCGCGGGTCTGGCCCCGCTTCCGCTGAGGCGGAGCGGCAGCTGCACTCGTGGGGTTCGCAGCTCGATCTGCTGGAGGGTATGGAGACGGGTGATCCCCTATCTCCTTCCTCACCCGGCGGATCGGTTGATCTCCTCTTGGATGCGGAAGCCCGCACTGCGGTTTCTTCCCCCCGAGAGGAGGTCTCAACACTACTCTTGTCTTCCTCCGAGGAGGTTGACGTAGAGAGTGTTGACCTCATCCAACCGCCAGTAAAATCCCCGCAGTTTGAGGAGCTCCTGGAGGTGGTGACTCATGCGGTAGCCAGGCTCAACATCAGCTGGCCTGCCGAGCACAGTCAAAATGAGCCGCATGAAAGCATGCTAGATGAGCGCTTTCTGCGGACACACAAGCCACCTCCAGGAAGGAGCCTTCCGTTTTTCCCTGATCTCCACAGTGAGCTGTCGAGATCATGGGAAAAACCCTTCTCAGCCCGCGTCTTCACCCCTTCCTCCGGTTACTACGGTAACGTTGGGGGGGTAGAGGAGTGCGGCTATAAGATGATGCCCAGGGTTGAGCAGACGCTTGCGAGCTATCTGTCGCCCGCAGCGGCATCATCTTTGAAGGCTCCAACCTTGCCCACCAAGCCTTTAAAACTAACTTCCAGCTTGCTGGGCAAGGGGTATGCGGCAGCAGGTCAGGCCGGTTCATGCTTGCACACAATGTCTGTGTTGCAGGCGTACCAGGCTGACCTGCTTAAAGACCTAGACGAAGGCAGGGAGGTCAATGTTTCTGAGTTGAGGCGAACAGCAGATCTAGCTCTCCGTGCCACCAAGGAGACCGCCCGCGCTGTTGGGCGGTCTATGGCAGCCCTGGTGGTCGCGGAGAGACACCTATGGTTGTCCCTGTCCGACATGAAGGAGAAGGACAGGGCCCTTCTGCTGGACGCCCCACTCAAGTCTCCTGGTCTGTTTGGCGACTCGGTCGAGGCCGTCGTCAGCAGGTACCAGGAGGCCCGCAAACAAAGTGCGGCCTTCCAACAGTACCTCCCTCGCCGTGTCTATTCTGGGGCTGCCGGACGGGAGCAGCCCCAGCCGCGTACCAGCTCCTCACACCGCCAGACCCAAAAAGCTAGCGTGGCCGCTCGTGCCCCGCCAGATAGATCTAGGGGGCAGGGCAAGTCACGCTCCAAGTCGAGGGCCTCTAAGGCCAGGCCGGACCTGAGGGTCGTCCTGCAGTCAAAGAGGTCCTCGGCTAAGCGGCCCTGACTTTTATGTCTCAGGGCCATTGAGGGCAGCCCCTCTCGGGGGAGAAGCGGGTCTTCCACAATTTATGGTACCCACTCTCCCTCGGGGCCCTCAGGAGACCAGTCAGCTAACCCTGCCAGTGTTTCAGGGCGCGGCTGTCTCCCGCAAACCTCTGCTGGGGTTTCCGCCCGATTTCGTAGCGGACTCAGCAAGTTTGTCACCCCTACGGGGGTCCTCAGAGCAATTAGTTCAGGTGTCGCTTGCCAGTCAGCTGTTACAGGCCACCGAATTAGTTCCTCAAACTCTACCAGAGGCCAGTCTCGAGAGGCTGGTTCCCTTAGTACATTTTCTAGCAGCGTGGAAACTACTGCCAAATGTATCTTCATGGGTTCTCCGTACGGTAGAGAAAGGTTATCAAATCCAGTTCGGCGCTCCTCCGCCTCAGTTCAGCGGAGTATTTCCTACCCTGGTAGGCCCAGAGCAGGTTCTGGTCATGGAACAAGAAGTAAATTCTCTTCTAAGGAAGGGAGCCATCGAGGTGGTCCCTCTTCAGCACAGAGAATCCGGGTTCTACAGCCGGTACTTCATTGTTCCCAAGAAGGATGGAGGGCTGAGGCCCATCTTAGATCTCAGGCTACTGAACCGCTCAGTTATGAAGCTGAAGTTCAGAATGCTTACTGTCAAGCAGGTCGTGTCTCAAATCAGGTCCGAGGACTGGTTTGTCACGATAGATCTCAAAGATGCATATTTCCATATCTCCATCCTTCCTCAACACAGGAAGTTTCTCAGGTTCGCTTTCAGGGGCGAAGCTTACCAATATCGAGTTCTTCCTTTCGGCCTAGCACTCTCACCCCGCACTTTCACGAAGTGTGTGGATGCTGCGCTGGCTCCGTTGCGACTCCAGGGCATCCGCATACTCAACTACATAGACGACTGGCTTATCCTAGCCAGCTCAGAACAGTTAGCGGCTCAGCATCGAGATGTTGTTCTCGCTCATATGAAAAAGCTGGGGTTGAGGCTCAACGCCAAGAAAAGTGTGCTGTCTCCTTTACAGAGAACCACTTATCTAGGTGTGGCATGGGATTCGACCACGATGCAGGCACGAATGTCTCCTGCTCGGATCGAGTCGATCCTTACTGCAGTCAATGCGGTCAAGCTAGGCCTGTCACTCACTGTCAAACAGTTCCAAGTACTGTTAGGTCTCACGGCAGCTGCAGCCAACGTAATACCTTTTGGCCTGCTGCATATGAGGCCACTGCAGTGGTGGCTCAAGACCAAGGGATTCTCCCCGAGGGGAAATCCGTTCCGCAAGATCAAGGTCACGCGGCGTTGCCTTCGTGCCTTAGACATGTGGAAGAAACCTTGGTTCCTATCTCAGGGCCCGGTCTTGGGAGCTCCTTGTCGCCGCGTCACGCTAGAGACAGATGCATCCCTCACCGGGTGGGGAGCGGTCATGAGTGGCCGCTCGGCCTCCGGCCTATGGACCGGTCACCATCTCTTGTGGCACATCAATTGCCTAGAGATGTTAGCAGTGTTCAAGGCCTTGAGGCATTTCCTCCCAGACCTGAGAAACCGTCATGTGTTAGTTCGCACCGACAACACAGCGGTAGTATATTACATCAACCACCAAGGAGGTGTGCGTTCACGCCCCTTATTCAAGCTGGCGTACCATATCCTCCTGTGGTCCCAAGGGAAACTCCTCTCATTGAGTGCAGTTCATATCCCTGGGCATCTGAACATTGGAGCAGACATCCTGTCGAGGCAGGGGCCGAGGCCCGGGGAGTGGAAACTTCACCCCGAGGTGGTGAAGCAGATATGGAGAGTGTTTGGCCAAGCTCAAGTGGACCTCTTTGCGACTCAAGAGACTTCGCAATGTCCCCTTTGGTACTCTCTAACGCCTCCAGCTCCACTGGGGCTGGACGCTATGGTACAGACCTGGCCGAGGCTTCGTCTGTACGCTTTCCCCCCGATCGCTCTGCTCCCAGGAGTTCTAGAAAGAGTGCGCCGGTACAGAGTCAGTCTACTACTAGTAGCCCCGTACTGGCCGGCCCGAGTATGGTTCTCGGACATCATTTCCCTCCTCGACGGCTCTCCGTGGGAGATTCCGGTCAGGAAGGACCTTCTTTCTCAGGCTGGGGGCGCAATTTGCCACCCCCACCCAGAGAAGTGGAAACTATGGGTGTGGCCTCTGAGGGGGCACACCTCATAGACAGTGGTCTCCCAGCCGAGGTTGTGGAGACCATCCTTCACTCTAGAGCTCCCTCTACAAGGAAACTTTATGGCCTTAAGTGGAAGCTTTTCACTTCATGGTGTGAAGAGCGACACGCAGACCCAGTCCACTGCCCGGTTGGTACAGTGCTGGAGTTCTTGCAGTCTCGCCTCTCCATAGGGCTAGCCCACTCCACCCTGAAGGTTTACGTGGCGGCATTATCGGCCTTCCACACCCCTCTCGGTGGCATGTCAGTGGGCAAGAACCCCTTGGTCATACGTTTCCTTCGTGGTGCACTCAGGATAAGGCCTCGGGTGGTACCCAGAACTCCTTCTTGGGATCTCGCTGTGGTCCTTGAAGCCCTCTCTCGGCCTCCATTCGAGCCCATTGAGGAGATTTCAGATCACTTCCTTACAATTAAGACGGCGCTGCTGTTGGCTCTTACTTCTCTGAGGAGAGTAGGAGACCTTCAGGCCCTCTCAGTGGCCCCTTCATATATCGACTTTGCGCCCGGTTTGGCCAAAGCGTTCCTCTACCCTAGACCAGGGTACGTACCGAAGGTTCCAACAGCAGTACCACAGCCAGTCACCCTACAGGCCTTTTATCCTCCTCCATTCGTGGAGAACGTCCACAGAGCTGCCCTGTGGCGAAAGTCAGAGCAATTGCTAGTTTGTTACGGTCCCCCTAAGAGGGGGCTCCCGGCAACTAAGCATACTATCAGTAGATGGATTGTAGATGCAATAACTACTGCTTATGAGTCCTCTGGCCTCCCATCACCGATGGGCGTCAAGGCTCACTCAACTCGAGGCATGGCTGCCTCCAAAGCTCTGCTAGCAGGTGTCCCCATTCAGGACATCTGCAGTGCGGCGGGTTGGTCCACCCCTTTGACCTTTGTAAAGTTCTATGAACTAGACCTAAGAGCTACGAGCTCGGCTGTCCTGAGCTGACAGCGAAGGCGCTATCCCTCGTGAGCCCGAGGGCCGAGGTAGATGTTCCCTCTTGCGCTGGGTGCTCCCCAGGCAGAGATGTAATTCCACTCGCGTCCTGGCGGTTTTCCAGGCGGAGTTAATTTAGTGTTCTGGCCAGAGTTTCCAGACACTTCTCGGGTCCCTGTTGTCCGGGTACGCCCCGACAAAGGGATTACCCTTCCTCGTGTGCCTGAGGGCCGAGGATGCTTCTTAGTCTGGCTGGTCACCAGACGGAGGCCTATCACCTCGGGGCCTGAGGGCCGAGGTGGATAACTCTCCCTCTTCGCTGGGTGCTCCCCAGGCAGAGATGTTATTTCGCTTGCGTCCTGGCAAATTTCCCAGGCGAAGCAACCGAGCGTCCTGGCTTTCTCCCCAGGCGCTACCTGTCCCTCTACGTCTGGCTGGTCCCCAGACTGAGGTAGACACTCTCTCCTCGTGAGCCCGAGGGCCGAGGCAGATCATATCCCTCTTCGCTGGTACTCCCAGGCAGAGATGTAATCCCACTCGCGTCCTGGCAGTTTTCCAGGCGGAGCTAATTCAGTCCCTCTCGTGCTGGCTGTTCCCCAGACAGAGTTTGGACTACTTTCCTCGAGCGCCTGAGGGCCGAGGTTCTTGCTATGATTCCTCTTGCGCTGGGCACTCCCCAGGCAGAGATGTAATTCCACTCGCGTCCTGGCTGTTTCCAGGCGGAGCTATTTCCCGTGCTCTGGCCAGAGTTTCCAGGCACTAATTGCATCCCTCTTGATCCGGGTGCGCCCCGACAAAGGATTGCCCTCTCCTTGTGTGCCCGAGGGCCAAGGAGGACCCCTCTCTGGCTGGTGATCAGACTAGGGTGTATGACCTAACCTCGTGGGCTCAAGAGCCGAGGTTTACTCAATCCCTCTTCGCTGGGTACGTCCCAGGCAGAGATGTAATCCCGCTTGCGTCCTGGCACTCTTCCCAGGCGAAGCAACCTAGCGTTCTGGCATACTCCCCAGATGCTACCTGTCCCTCCACGTCTGGCTGGTCCCCAGACGGAGGTAGACACTTTCCTCGTGAGCCCGAGGGCCGAGGCGGATCATATCCCTCTTCGCTGGGTACTCCCAGGCAGAGATGTAATCCCGCTCGCGTCCTGGCAGTTTTCCAGGCGGAGCTAATTTAGTCCCTCTCATGCTGGCTGTTCCCCAGACAGAGTTTGGACTACTTTCCTCGAGTGCCTGAGGGCCGAGGTACTTGTTATGTTCCCTCTTGCGCTGGGTGCTCCCCAGGCAGAGATGTCATCCCACTCACGTCCTGGCAGTTTTCCAGGCGGAGTTCTTCTGGTCCCTCTTTTGCTGGTGTCCCCAGACAGAGCGACCACTTTCCTCGCGAGCCCGAGGGCCGAGGTATATGCCACTTCCCTCTCGCTCCGGCACTATTCCCGGACGGAGGTGTAATACTTCTCCTGTCCTGGCAGTTTCCCAGGCGGAGAACCGTCGGTGCTCCTGCAGGTAAGTATCAACGAGCACTGCCCTCTGGTTCCGGGCTGGTCCCCCGGACAGAGGTGTACTGCCTCTCTTGCCCTGGTAACCCCAGGCAGAGAGCTTTTCCTGGCTTGATCCACCAGAAGCAGCGCTTCCCTTTTTTCTTCCCAGACAAACACCACTGGGTAGGAATTTGGAATTCTGGAGACGTGGGCATATCGTTCCCCAGAGCGTTGATGACGCAGTGTAGAGTTCCCGAAAGGGAACGTCTCAGGTTACGTATGTAACCCTGGTTCCCTGAGGGAACGAGACACTGCGTCATGGGCCATAATTCCCGCATTCCTACCACGCATCGCTTCATTCCTGGAAGCTGAAGCCGGTTTGAAACGCACATGCTTATATACTTCCTGGTCGTATGACGTCATCACGTTGGTGACGTCACTCCCGTCATCCTATTGGTTGCAGACTGATTCAGAGCCGGGTTCGCCAATGGCATTCCCCCAGAGCGTTGATGACGCAGTGTCTCGTTCCCTCAGGGAACCAGGGTTACATACGTAACCTGAGACGTTTTCGAACCAGGCATCACTCCGGACTGTTTGCCTGAGGGTATGGATTACAGGTAATAATGTTGTAAATAATATTCAGTGGCCTGAGGGTGAGTAAATTAACAGCATCAATATCCCTTCAATAAAATAATGTATTTTTTATCCAATAAAAAATTTGTGCAGTATACAGTATAGGAGTACACATTATGTTCTAATGGTCAAATGTTCAGTACACAATTTTTCAGTGCTTGATTATTATTATTACACAACCATTTCTTTTCTTTCTTTTCTTTTTTTTTTTGTGATCAATGCTCAGGAAAATAGCAGGGTTACATTCTCCTCTCTACTTTTCATAAAAGCAGGTCACGCAGACAGTCCGTGCCGTAATCAGCATATCCAGCTCTCACCTGAGATGGATTGCTTAATTAAAGCTGGTGGCGGCAACACTTTGGTGGGAGGCTCAGAGGAGGTCATGGATGGGGGTGGGCAGGAAGCCATCTGTATCTGTTATCTGGATCCCTCATCAAGCCAGTCGCCACTATTTATAGTTTCAAACTGTGGAAGGTTCTTGTGAAATTAAGCTTTTCTGGCATCATCACATGGTGAATTTAAGAGAATGGACGAAGAACAGTTGTTTCAGCTCTGTTTAGATTGTGAATGTCATCTAAACTCTTGAAGACAAATTTATATTTGACGATCCAATCTCTGCTCAAGCACTGAAACATTCACTGTTTGAGTGTAGAGATGAAAACAGACAGAAACAGAAAGACAATTAGAGAGCAAAACCATGCTAAAACAGACTGATTTTTTAGCCATCAGCAATCTAGGATAACTGTTACTGTAAATCATATTTTTAAACAATTTATGAAGGAATGTAAAAAGTAGCAGATAAAAATCCTCCAGCTGTGTAAGTTTTCCTGCTTTAAACAATCTCTGAAGTGTTTCTGCATAGCGTCATGGCCGGTTGCTTAATGTCTGGTATTTGAATAACACAGCTGCGTCAGACGGCGGGAAGTAGTGAAACAGAGTAACAAGAGGCCCACAGAAAGGCTGTTTTGCAAATCAATATTACTATGGTAACATTATATGCTATTACATTACTGATAGTTCCGGTCTAAATTTGACTGGCCTAATGATTATGAAATATAATTAATGTATAACAGCACTCAGATGCCTCAGTTTAACTTCAGTTGCCTGGTTTGCCATTTTTTGGATATATTCTTGTTTGTTTTGTTTACACAAGTGAGGTTTAATTATCTCTTAATTTGTAATTGACAGTTAAAAAAGACAATAAAGAAATAAACTTTGACTTCAAGAATTTCAAAGACTTGAACACTTTTAAATCAGCTTAATATGTAATGCAAATGTAGATAGAACACAAATAAATAAACATTGTATTGTTGCATGCAGTTTTTAAAACATCTGCATCATCTGTGAACAGAAACAGAAGACTTGTTAATTATTAGGTCTTTAACAGAGCAGCAGACTAAACAGAGCTGACCAGCATGACATATATGAGCACTGTAAATTCATGTGACATAATATTGCACACAGAACAATATCCGTTCAGGACAATCTGTCCACAAGAGTTATTCCACAAGGGACCAATCATGTACTGTCCAGAACATGGAAAACATGGCACAGCAGTGCATAACATGACATTTTATACATCTGCAAAGGAGTCCCAGGTCAGTTATGGCATATCTAATTATATGATTTTGAGTCCTTATATCTTCATACTTCCTTGGGTAAACAAGGAAACATAGTGCTAGGAAACAACATGATACTGAAGTATAAACTACTAAATTAATTAGTTATTAAAATAAACCAAGGTAGGTGTAAGGTAGGTGCAACACCAAGGCCAAATACAATGACCAGTCTTCAATATAATCCACAATAGGTAAATCCAGACATAAGGGGCAGGAAAACACACACATACATAACCTTGAGACCGGACGACTAACACTAAACAGAATACAACTTATAAAGGATGGCTAATGACAGACTGACAGGTGAAGGTTGTTACGCCCCCTTCTAGGGTGAGGGCGCAACATGAAAGAGTGCAAGGATACGAAGTTAATGAATGAGCAGTATTTTTAATGAAAATAATGATTTGTACAATGCAGGTGGGGAATATCTCTTCAGGAGCCGACAAGGCCAAAATGACAAAATGAAAAGAAAAGGTGGGACCTGAAGGATTTTTCTGAAGAACAGCAGGCAGTTTAACTGTTTAGGACAAACAAGGGACTCGTGAGCAACTCAACATACTCATTCAGGTACGAACACAGTATTAAGAATCAAGGGGGTGTAAACTTTTGATAGGGGTAATTTTTATAAATTCAACTAATATTTTCTCTTGTGGACTATATGTAAACATATTTTATGTGAAACATCTTATTCAGGTACTAAATAAACATGCATTTTGTATTATCCCTCTTATTTTGGTCAAATAATTAACATTTTGCAGATTCTGAAAGGGGGGTGTAAATTTTTGACCTCAACTGTATTCTTTTTAATAGCTAACTTTTAACTATTGTTGAATTTTGGTGAAGCTTGATGAAATTTATAGTAAATCTCTGTGTCTGTGACCAATATTTACCAAGCTTTAACTCTCGCTGTAACTTTACCTGCTGGTGTCGCAGTTGGACAATGTTTCTTTAGAAAATCCAGTGATTTATACACTTTTTATATGTTGTAATATTGGTATTGTTTTATTTTTGTACTACTTTTTTGGAAATGCCTCTGGTATGTATGTGTATAAAAGTATTTATTTATTTGTTGTTAAGATTCTTATTTTATTTTTATTATTCTTTATTACTATAAGGTGCCATTACAGAAAATGACTAAACTGACTATGAAAAATAAACCTACAATAATAATGTGTTTTCATCTTTCCTATAAAATCAAGGCCTCATTAAGTTGTGCACTATACAATTTTGGCCATGATTTGGCTACATGAGACAAATTTTTCCAAAATCTGTTGTCTTTCATCACTAGTTCAACTTGTTTCCAGACAGCCAATTAATGACCATTGCGATCAAATTTTAGCTCAGTATAACTCCAGATGAGTATGTTTGCTTTTACCAAGTCTTGACTGTCGTACAATCTGACATTAATGGCAACAATTGAAATCCCACAATATGACATGGCTTACAGTTGGGATCATGTTCGTAAAGACAAGCAACAAACTTGAAGAACTATTATAAATTGTACATTGTGCACCCACCTTAAGTGAGCGATTCTTGGCCATAATAAGCTGCAAAGTATATCTTGTGCTGTTAGTCATAAATCTGGGTACAAGAAATCATTCTCCTCTTTTTGTCGGATTCTCCTGGAATCATTATCGCTCCAGTCCTCCTCTCACCCTCCAACGGCCTAGACTCCCAGTGGATGTGTGTGCTTTTTGAGTACAGCTATCAGTGTGTGATGAGGTGCACCTGATGCTAATAAAGGCTACGCTGCCCATGAGATGCTAGGTCACAATCCACTACCCCATATCACCAGCACAAGGAGGATAGCATGCCCCTTTCTGCTTCACTTCTCTTCTTTGATACATTCTCTTTAATGCCTTTTATATAACATAAGTGCATCTCGAAGGTAATCCAAAGCAGGAAAATTTAAAGATAGACTAACCCAGCATTGAGGCGATATATCAAAAAGATACTGAAAAGAAACCACAGCTTTTCTCAATCGTTTTCATTTGAGGCCTATTTTTTAAAAATTGACCATATATTGCCTCTGTCAATCTTCACACATTTAGTCATTTCTAAATATTTATAAATGGTTGAGTTCTTTTCTCAAACATATTAACACATTTGTTTTGTGAGCTTTAGGCTATAAGTGTTTTTTTTTTTTTTTGTGAATCTGTGGAGATTCCTCATTACGTAGCCACATCTTCCCCCCTAGGGCACTTGACACAACACTGAAAACCAAGTTACACACACAAATGCATTTTAAACACTAATCCTCCTGGCTGTTTCAGTCCATGGAGTCTCTGCAGATACACCCACACACACATCACTGACTCATGCACACAGAACAAGAATTAATCCTCATGTTTTGTTGAGATTCACTTCTGTCTTTATTTCAGAGATCCAGGGGGATTATAAATATTTTAAAAAATCAGACTTTCAACAACCAACTTGAAACAACAACATAAAAATAACCATCAAATACTATTTAAAAAAAATCACCAGTGTTTGAAGGTAAATAGGTTACAGTAACTTAAATTAATAAGAGTTGTTAAGTTAATATTATGATTGTGTCAGGAAAATATTGTTTTTTACTTGATGGTTACATGACATTTTTAGTCTTTAAATGCTCAGTTTTGTTGTAAATAGTATACACATTTTTCAAAACCTTATGAAACAAACATGAATACTAAGATTTAGGTCAATTAATTGATTTTTATTTTTTATCAGTTTTAACTATGAATCACATCTGTTTTCTATGATTTTTCATAAAACCTATTATTAAAAGGTTTCTGACAATTCTGACTTTTTTTTTCTTAGAATTGCATGATATAAACTAACAGTTGCGAGAAGTAAAGCCAGAATAGCGAATAAAGTCAGAATAACTCACAATTCTGACATTTTTCTCGCAAATGTGAGTTTACGTCTCACAATTATGACTTTTCTTTGTAGAATTTTCGGATATAAACTCACAATTGTGAGTCATGAAGTCCGATCCACAGCCATATCACCCTGCAGCCCAAGACCGGTTGCTCACTGAAGCTAAGCAGGGTTGAGCCTGGTCAGTACCTGGATGGGAGACCTCCTGGGAAAACTAGGTTGCTGTTGGAAGAGGTGTTAGTGAGGCCAGCAGGGGGTGCTCACCCTGTGGTCTATGTGGGTCCTAATGCCCCAGTATAGTGACGGGGACACTATACTGTAAAAGGCACCGTCCTTCGGATGAGACGTTAAACCGAGGTCCTGACTCTCTGTGGTCATTAAAAATCCTATGGCACTTCTCGTAAAGAGTAGGGGTGTAACCCTGGTGTCCTGGCCAAATTCCCTCCACTGGCCCTAGTCAATCATGGCCTCCTAATAATCCCCATTCATTGAATTGGCTCCATCACTCTCTCCTCTCCACCTGTAGCTGGTGTGTGGTGAGCGCACCGGCGCCGTTGTACTGTGGCTGCCGACGCATCATCCAAGTGGATGCTGCACACTGGTGATGGTTGAGGAGAGATCCCCTATATGATTGTAAAGCGCTTTGGGTGTACGGCAATACACAATGAAAGCGCTATATAAATGCATCATTCATTCATTCATGTTCTCAGAATTGCACATTTATATCTTATAATTCTGACCTCATAACTCCTAATTGCAAAATATAAACTCACAATTGTGAGTTATGAAGTCAGAGTTACAAGATATAAACTCACAATTCTGACTTTTTTATGTCTTAGAATTGCATGATATAAACTAACAGTTGCCGAGAAATAAAGCCAGAATAACTCGCAATTCTGACATTTTTCTCGCAAATGTGAGTTTACGTCTCACAATTCTGACTTTTTTTCGTAGAATTGTGGGATAAAAAATCTCACAATTGCGAGTCATGAAGTCCAATTTTGGTATGTTCTCAGAATTGCAAGTTTATATCTTATAATTCTGACATCATAACTCCTAATTGCAAGATAAAAACTCACAACTGTGAATTATGAAGTCATAATTACAAGATATAAACTCACAATTCAGACTTTTTTTTTTTAGAATTGCATGATATAAACAGTTGCGAGAAATAAAGGCAGAATAGTGAATAAAGTCAGAATAACTCGCAATTCTGACATTTATCTCGTAAATGTCAGCTTATATTTCACAATTTTGACTTTTTTCTCCAAATTGTGAGATATAAACTCGCAATTTAGTTATATTTTGAGGGGAAAAAAAGATATGTTCTCAGAACTGCAAGGTTATATCGCATTATTCTGACATAACTCGGAATTGCGTGTTAGAAAGTCACAACTGCTAGACATAAACTCATTATTTCTCAGAACTTTGTGATCTAAACTTGCAATTCTAAGAAAAAAAAAAAGCAGACTTTCGAGATTTAAACTCCCAATTGCAAGAAAAAAGTCAGAATTCTGAAGTAAAATGTCACAATTACAGTTTTTTTTTTTTTTTTTTTTTTTTTTTATCAACTGGCTTCCATAGTGAAAAGGGAGAAGAATGAGTTCGGCAAAAGATTCGATTCGAACTCGGGTCGATCGCGTCAAAACAATAATTGTTACGCCCTAGTATATACGCCATTGGAACTCTTGCCTAACAGGCATCTTTTGCAATGTTGTCTAACTTAAACTTTTGTCATTGCACACTGAGTCTGAAATTTTTGTATGTGTTTATTCGGTTTTCTCATATTTGTCATCCTTTCCTATCAAATGCTTGTTATGGATGCGAAAACCTGGCACTTTGTGTAAATAGACACACCGTTAATTCAAAATGTGTAGTAAAAGACGGCACCCATTTACTGCAGAGGATCTATTGGTGAGTAAGTGATGAAATGCTACATTTCACCAAATCTGTTTCGATGTAGAAACAAACTAATCTGCATCTTAGATGGCCTGAGTGTGAATACATTTTATTTTTGAGGTGAACAATTCCTCTAATATCCCATATCTCAAGGTTTTCTTTTCATTAGTTTTATTTTCAAGGGTGTGAAGACATCACACTATGAACTGTGAAGGCATGAGGCCAAGAAGAGATTCATCCTGACCCCAAAGTCCATTAGAGCTCCAAGAGGTGGGTGCTTTGACCCTTGAGACTCCAAAGCTTCTTCTCCCACCAGTTTGCTTGAGGGAGCATCACGACCATCTTGAAGTTGATGGAAATTAGATGCGGATGAATTGCCATCTGTCTCTATGGTAACAGCCACACAGGAGAGCCATTGCATGAGCGGCGCCTCTTGTTTCCTGCCTCTCTGCAGCTGTGGACTCAGGGATGTTGCTCTCGGTCAGCATCAACATGACGAGGCTTGTGTTGACGCATCTAAGGGTATACAACACTTAAAGGAAGTAGAGTGTTCCAGATGTGATATCTGACAGCAGCGTTTTGTTACAGAAGGTGCCGATGGATTCAAAAAATGTTGTTTATGCAAAGTCCACACGCCTGCCAGAATTTTCTTCTGGGGTGTGTTGATTGGAAACAGCGTCCAATAAAAAAATGTATTTTGCAAACACAGACCATTAAAGTGCATTTATGAGTTTAAAATTAGAACGGTTGCATAATTATTTCCATAAACTCTATCCTCGGGTAAAGTATTAATAATAACGCAGAGTTCCAGTAATATATTGTAGCCTTTTCCCATCTACACATCATGGAAAGTGGATAGAAAATATTTATCCCTAATGTACACACTGTGGAAGTGTGACAAGAATGAAGTTGTGAAAAGTAAATGGTCAAAGTTCAAGGTAAAAAGAGGTTTGTTAAAAGGGTACATGTTAATTTTGGTACCATGTTAATTTTTATATTGAAACGTGTCACTGGAAAGAAAATTATTTAATGTTATAATTTACTGATTTTAGTCTGATCGGGAGGCTGTGTTTTGAGATAATATTGAAACTAAGATTAAAAATTAAGATCAAAAGCGAAGTAATTTATGATGAATCATCAGGTTGTAGTAAAAATTTAAATAAATAAATATTCAAAATTATTTTACATTTTTTACAGTATTTACATTTGGTTTACCATTATTATAATAGTGTGTGTTTACTATTGTTATCGTATTTACTCATTAAAATAATACAGCTGTGGCCTAATGGTTAGAGAGTCAGACTTGTAACCCAAAGGTTGCAGGTTCGAGTCTCAGGTCCGGCAGGGATTGTAGGTGGGGGGAGTGAATTACCAGCGCTCTCTCCACCCTCAATACGACGACTGAGGTGAGTCCCTTGAGCAAGGCACCGAACCCCCAACAGCTCCCTGGGCACCGCAGCAATGGCTGAAAGGGAGGTACGGAGGGGGACTAAGGAGGAGGACAAAGGAGAGGATGTGGAATGGTGACAAGGAATGGCAAAGGGCTGGCAGGAAGGCAGGCAGACAGACAGACAGACAGACAATGCTGGTGGAAGTTCGGGTGGAGGATGGACACCTGGGAGGAGGACGACGAAGATGATGGAGGGAGGAGCCAAGGAGAAGACAAGAGGGACTTAGAGCAGGAGGAGCAAGGCAGGACCCAGCCCACAGCCATGATGGCAAACCACGGTGGAGATGACGGAAGGAGGAGCCATGGTGGACAAAGGGCTGACGACTCCAGGGGACCGACCGACAGCGGTGGAGCATGGGGTGGTGGAGCCCGAGGTGGAGATAGACAGCCAATGAACCAGGGTGACAGGGAGGATCCAGAGGACTGAGACAGAGGTGGGGATTTTGGAAGGTCGCAGTGGAGCCGGAGTGACAGAGGACCAAGGTGGAGTGAGGGAAGGAGGAGCCTGACAGAGCCAGAGAGATGAGGGATGAGAGACAGCCAGAGGAGTGGAGTCCTGAGGTGCTGGATGGGCGATGACTGACCAAGGTGGAGCCGGAGGGACGAGGGAGTCCGGCGGAGCTGGTGGACTGACGGGCCAAGGTGGACAGGAGGGAGCTAGGAGCCATGGTAGAGCCACTGGATTGAAAGGAAGAGGCGAAGTCCAGGACTCAGAGGCTGGAGGCAGAGACAAGGGACCCTCCAGCCACGACGCCGACGAAAACTGGCAGACCTGTGGCGATTCTACCGCACATGGTGGGCTGAGGGGCTGCCAGGAGACAGTGGTAGCGGAGCTGAAGCAGGGATGCCTCCCTCCTGAAAGGGAGGCAGGAGAGGAAGGGTGGGTGGCACTCTCCCCCGTGGTGAGCTCTGTAGCCAGCTCTCGCACCTGGTCTGATGTGTCAGGCTCTAGCTCTAGGGCGATCCTTAGCACTGTTGCTCCACTTGGCGATGGCTCTCCATTAGCAGGGGACTCAGGCTCCCAGCTCTGTGCAGCAGGGTGATAGTGGGCTGGGCTTTGGCTTTGGGTCTGGGTCTCTGGGTGGGACCCTCCGCAGACACTGGATGATCACCTCCCTCCAGTTCAGTCCCGTGGTGTCTGGGAGGTCGATGGGGCGGTGGCAGTTATCCCAGATCTTGAACACTGTCAAAGGCGGTGGTGACAGCGAAACAGCCCTACCGAAATGTTCAATATCCTGCCTCTGAGCCAAGCGGTGAATCTCTCTGTCACACTACGGTGGAAATAATTGCACAAAAGAGTAAATACAGGATGGACAGGCAGGAATCACACGTAAAGACTTGGTAGACTGGACGACAAATAGTGTACTGAACACAACTTAAATAGGAGGGCTAATGAGTATAATTAATGACTCACCTGAACCAAATGACATAATCAGACATAGACAGAAAACTAGGTCAAAGTAAGCATATGAGGAGAAAAAACAAACACAAACAGTCCAGGGCTGTGACAATAATATTATGTATAGAATATATAGAATCATTATTGATAACATTATTTTCTACATTTATTACAGTATATTTCTATAAGCTATTATGTAGCTGAAAAACAACTTGTTCAAAATGTACATATGATAAATATAAATATGTAAGTGTATATGTGAAATGTAAATATATTATATTATTATATTATATTTATTATAATAATATTATATTATTATTATATTATATTATTATATTATTATTATTTTAATATAATATATTATTATTAATATTAATTATTTTTCATATTTTATTATGATGATTATAGTAGGCCAGCTATGAGGTAATGTTATATTTGCCATGAAATCTATGTGGAATACTGGAAATGGAAGAGTGAAAATGTGGAAGTGATTGTTTGCATTGTGGCTATTAGATTTCATAATTTAATTTGTTTCTTGCTCCCATCGATTGTTACTGCAGATGAAACATGAGATCCAGTTTAATAGAGGGCCTGAGCTCATAGTTTATTGTTTCTACAAGTGTTAGCTACTATTTATGGCAGCCAGATGGTGCTACAAATGTACATCTGTGTACAACTCATTTCAAAGGTCGTTGGTCAAATTTAATTGTTCCTTATCTTATGTTGACCAGCTTGTTATATATGATAAATAAGTGCCTGAAAATCTTTTAAAATACAAAATGATGTGTAATTAATGAAAAATACCAAAACACGTGCTCCGTCCAGCTGCATTTTTATCTTATTCTATTAAACTAATGGAGTCAAACAGTCTGCGTGGTTAGTGCTGTTTATAATTGCTCTTAAAAGTCACAGCGATAAAATAAACACAAGACACTGTTTTTTCTCCACACTTCTGCTAAACATAGCCCTAACAAAAGACTATTTTCATTGTAGATTCAGCACTGACAGTAATTTTCTCCAGATATAGGCCTCATCCAGGAAACGGCTTAGTACTTACTCTAAATGTTACTTGATTCCCATAATCAGATATGGCAAAAACAGAAACGGTTACTCAGCCAACATATCATGATGAACGAACAGAGATCCACAAGCACATCACATCAACTGTTTGCTCTCTTGCTAAATGAGTTTACCTGCCAGGTGATGTCAAACAGAAGGTGACAGGTGGGACCCATTCATCAACATGCAGCTGTTTTGAGATTTGTGGGATAATTGGAGCCAGACTCCCCCAGTTCTCTCCTTTACAACCCGGCAATGAGCCATCAATCCCACGCACACAGTATTTGGGAGATTGATGGACCTGACGCGCTGCAGGATCCGCAGTTACAGGATTCATCAGACTGAACGTATCTAAGTCGCACAGGAGATGAACAACATCGGTGTGAATTTTCTTTCTTTGTGGACATATAACACCCGAACATCAGCTGCAGGGTCGCTGCCAGCTTAATCCTCAAAAACTGTTAAATTACTGTCACCATGGTGATGCTGCCATAGCAACAGAGTTTCCACTGGTAATTTGCGACTAGTCCGCACACATTTGTGGGAGAGCTTCATAAGTGTTTTCCACATGTACTCTCAACAAAACACAAACCCACACAAAACTATTCATCTTAACAGAACCAATGATTCCACGAGATGGAAAGCTGCAATATCGGGTTACCTTAGTCTGACCCCTGGGGTGGATGGAATATCTAATTTCATATTTTATAACATCACAAGGATCATCATCTGTCTGGTTTAAGGCCAAATGCAAGCAGTGAAGAGCTTTACGTGGAATGTCAGAAAATCTAAACCAACGCATTTTCAAAACAGACATGGGCAGATTGATGACAAACATTACTGACCTTCATAAAATGAGTGGTTGTAGCATTCGAAGCATTCAGGCTTCACGTAAGTGCCCTAAATGTGTGTGACAACAGCCTGAGGTTGAGAAGAGCAGGGCTTGTTGGTGGCTGAACATGGCATGTGTTACAAATCTCTGTTTGGAACAAACCATCAATAATAGTGAACAGATCAAGCGCTGATGTAAAGGCTGAAAACAGTAATTTTTCACCTGCAACTAAAGCATTCACTTTCACATTAGTGAAGTATTAAGTAATCCATCAGTGATGTCAGAGGGACTGATCTGTAAACAGGAATGAAATCGCATCTATACCCACCTGTCACAACCTGCTAAAAAACTTTTTTCCACTATAAAGAACCTTTTGTGGAATGGAAAGATTACATTGATATTAAAGGTTCATAATGGAACCTGATGCCAGTAAAGAACCTTTACTTTAAAAAAAGTTATTCATGGCAACCTACTGGTGAATATATTGGTTTACAGTCCTGCTATTTTTGTACCAGTGCAACTTATATCAATATATAACTATAACAAACCAATATACAGTTTCACAGTTTATCACTAGCTGCATTTCCATTACCTTTGAAATAGCATAAAATTGAAATTGCGTAATGGAAACCTAAATTTTCCAAAAACGTTTTTCAGACAATTCGAAAAAAATATATACTTTTTTTTTTTTTTTAAAGGAGTCATATGATGCATTTTAATGTTTTCCTTTGTCTTTGGAGTGTTACAAGCTCTTCGTGCATATTTAAGATCTGTAAAGTTGCAAAGATTAAAGTCTCAAACTCAAATAGATATTCTTTATAAAATTTAGAGGGGTAGTTCACCCAAAAGTGAAAATTAACCCACGATTACTCAGCCTCCAGGCGTCCTAGGTGTATATGTTTGACTACCCTGTGCGTCAAAATGTGACGCCAAGGGGTCCTGACCAAACATCAATATGTGACGACTTGGGAGTGAGAACATGTTGGTCAAGCTGGCGCAAGATAGATTAAAGTGAATATTATGTTTTAAATATGGATATTTTTCTAACAAAAATGCATTGATTCGCTAGAGGAGGACTTTAATTATACCCTGGAGCCATGTGACACACTTTTTATTTATATTTATATTTATTATTTTATTGGACTTGTTTTGGACCGATGAAGAGAAACACCTGCCTATGCCATTCTAAAGTTTGGAAGTGCCAGGATAATTTTAATATAACTCTGATTGAATTTGTCTGAAAGAAGGAAGTCATATACACCTAGGATGCCTGGAGGGTGAGTAAATTGTAGGGCTAATTTTCATTTTTTGGGTGAACTAAGCCTTTAAGACTCAGCCATACCTTCCTAAAACAGCTCATTCAAACACGCTTCCACATATCTATGTCACTGTGTGGGAAGATTTGCATACCACTGCCCAAATGTATATGCAAAGAAAGAAGGCATAACTTTTATTCTCACTGTATTGTTTTGTTGTGAAAGTGAAACTACATTGTTTGGCCTTCCAAATGCGTACACAACTAGAAATCAGTTTACAACTCTGTTACAGAACAGTACAACACAAATATTCAAGTGTGTGCAGCACATTTTACGGAGGACTGTTTCCTGAACCAGGGAGGGTAGGCTACAATGCCGGCTGCGCACAAAGGCTGGTTCTATAAAGTGGGACGATAACAAGGTCAGTCTGGCGCTGACTCACATCCTGTAAGTACATTTGCATATTTATTAAATTTGTCGTTTTGATGATCACAAATGTGGACATGGTTTTATGTCCACATCGCAGCTCAGACACAGCCGCCAGAGCTGATCATGGCCACTCTAGTCAATGCTTGTTTATAATATCCGCGCCACAGCACATTTCAGAAGTGCCCCAGAAGCAGCTCTCTGCACTGCTTTGCTAAAGATACGTCTACATCTCCTTCGATTAAAAGTGCGTTGGCTGCAATATAAATAAACCTACCAACATCAGTTGTCATGACTTATCGTGAGAGAAAAAAATAACGTTTTAATCACATAACATAGGTTTATTGAAATGCCGTCATTTTGCAATAGTTTTTAATCGGAATTTATAAAATATTGCAAAAGTTTTGCGCAAATCTGTAATGGAAACGCACCTATTGTTGTTCATTTCACTGTGCCTTTATATGAATCAGAATGCATGCAGAACCACTGCGTTTTAATCCTGATCCAAACTAACATGCTACATATAGTATAAGCAGTTTGTTTTTTATGTAAATTAGATTGTATCATTTCAGAATTTTTAAGCAAAAACACAATAGTTTTACCTTAGCTTTGTGAAATTATGCTACGTAAAACATGTCTCTGTCACACCCCAGGACTGATTGTTATGGTTTCTCCCTCTTGTGCTTTTGGTTATGTTCCTGCTCCTGTTCTCATTGTGTCATTATTAGTAGGTAAGATCCTACTTACCTGTCTGTCCCTCGTTAAAAAAAGTGAAAGTCGTAACGTATTGTCAAGTATGGTGACCCATACTCGAAATTGGCCCTCTGCATTTAACCCATCCAAGTGCACACACACAGCAGTGAGAAGTGAACAAACACACACACTCTGAACACACACCGGAGCAGTGGGCAGCCATTGCTCCAGCGCCCAGGGAGCAACTGGGGGTTCAGTGCCTTGCTCAAGGGCACTTCAGTCATGGTATTGAAGGTGGAAAGAGCACTGTTCATTCACAATCCCCACCTTCAATTCCTGCCAGTGTGGGAATAGAACTGGCAACCTTTGGGTTACAAGCCCAACTCCCTCACCATTAGGCCATGGCTGCCCCAGTGATTCACAATCTCTGGCTGCCCCAGAGATTAACTACCCTACTTTAGTTCTAGCCTGTTTAGTTTTCCCTCGTACAGTATTGTTAATGTTACCCTGTGTGTTAGACCCTCTTCATCATGTGGATTTCCCATTAAAATGATTTATTGTTCTAATCTTCATTGTGCCTGTGACAATCTGCATGAAACAAAAAACAGCAGACAGGCTGAATGAAAATGCCACCTTACTCTCTGACAGCAAGTGGCAATATAACGCAATACAGAGTTTCCTTGGTTATCCCTGTAAACAAAACACAGGAGGTAAGATGAAAAGAAAATGGCGTCTAAACTTTTGTGAACAGTTCACCTTAGAGATACATTCATATAACCCCCCAATTTAGCATTTAGGTGTTTTTCCAATATTTCGCACATCGTGAACAGTAATCTTGCTCTGCCTGCTACAGTATTTTCTCCTCTTTGCGCTCGTCTGCAGAATCTCTGGAAATTGGTTTATTTGCCCAGTTAAAGAATTGGTTGTGTGTTGTTAATAGTTCTCTAACCATTAGTCAGAAATGTATGCAGTTAACAGGGATTTACTTTCAATTCACAACGCTGTCTACATTGCTTAGCCATTTGGATGCCAAACCTCTATGCCATTTATTTATTTATTTATTTATTTTTAAATGTGCATAATTCGAACTGATTTACCGTTTGAATGGGTATATTGCCGAGCACTAATGTATTGATATCTGGACATTAAAGGGTACCTATTATGGAAAAAATCATTTTTTAGGGTGTTTGAAAACAGTTGTGTGGCCTTAGTGTGTGAAAACATCCAGCCTATAATGGTAAAAATTCACACACTCATTTTTTATATAAACAGTCTCTCTGAACACTTAATTCCAGATTTCTCCCTATGTTGACATCATCGTAGGAAGAAATCCTGGCCATTTGTTACGATCACTGCCCTATTAGCATAGACACAGCCCTGAGTGCAGTGTTGCCAAGTCCACGGTTGATGGAATGATGATTTTATCAGGGGAACCCTGCCAAAAAAATGTGTACCCCCCAGAACACAATTTTTAATGGGGGATCCCCTTCAAAACGGCTAGTTTTGAGTAGCAATTGGGCGGGTTTTATTGTGAAAACCTGGCAACTCTGCCTGAGTGAGAAGCAGCAGTCTGCCATTACTGTTTTCTTGCTGTAGCTGCTGGAGATATACAATGTCAGCGCCAAAGAGGCATTACAAGTGTTGTGTTTTGGTATGCACCAACAGACTCCCTCCATCTGAGCCTCTGAGGACATGGTGGTTACATTTAATTTTTGAAGGAAATGTCCTGGAAAGAAATCGGTAAATTCTATATGTTTGTGCCAGTTGGATTTTCACAAAAGTTGATTCTGAAAGAGGGATCAATACCAACGCTTTGTGAACGAACGTCAGCTTCAGACAAAGTAAGAATCACAGCGCTCTGTAAGGCTAACATTGCTAAAGCTACCATTTTCTCTTCCTGTTTTCACTGATGCTGCCCTTCACATGCTACCAAAATGATCATAAATAAGAATGTGGTAGTTAAAAGTTGCATATGAAAGCAATGTGAATTTGACCACTTGAATTTGTCAAGCTCATAATCAAAAGTGGTGGTCATAATTTTTATTGCACGAATCGCCCCATCTGTGTAAATAAACACACATTTATTATACACAGTACAATCAGATGACTAACTTTTAAACTAAGTGCATTTTCTGAGACTTTCTGGCAATTGCTTTAGTGCATGTTGCCAGTACGCTGGAGCATGCGCTCTTGAAGCTCCGCCCTCTTTTGAAAGGGGGGCTATAAAAAATGATCTGTCAGGTATTTTGAGTTGAAATTCACATACACACTCTTGGGACATTAGAGATTTATTTTACCTCTTGTAAAAAGGGACATAATTGGTCACCTTTAATACAAAGTAAACCCCTTTAGGATAAGTGTATGATAATGGCTGTACATTATTCCTTATTTCAATTACTTATCTGCTATATTATCTTATTTATCTATGTAGCAAAAATTGACAATACTCCACAAGAAACATCTTGGTGTTCCCTAATTGTCCAGTCAATCTCTGCTGTAAACCTCTCCGGCACTGTTATTTTTACTGTCAACCTTGTCATAAGCATGCAGAGTCGTCGGCAGAAATGAATCCCCATGGAATTCAAACAGCTCTAAAAGCATTGCATTGTTCTAGTGCTTCATGCTTTTATATGCTTCTGCTTCATAATGCAAATGCAACTGTACAAGGTTTTTGCTTTTTGTTTGCACATTTTAAATGTATTACGCATTGCAGCTGATTTCAGAAAAGTCACATTTTTAGTCACACAATCTTTGAAAACACTGAACACTTTTTACATGGGCCTAGACACATTTAGATGCAGAACATTTCTGTTACTAAGATATATTAAAGGGTCTCTTAATCATTTAGATTCACTCTCTCTCTCTCTCTCTCTCTCTCTCTCTCTCTCACACACACACACACACACACACACACACATGTTGGGTTTACATGTTTTATGGGGACATTCCATAGACGTAATGGTTTTTATACTGTACAAACCGTACTTTCTATCGCCCTACACCTACCCTACACCTAAACCTAGCCCTCACAGGAGATTGTGCACACTTTTACTTCATCAAAAAAACTCATTGTGCATGACTTATAAGCCTGTTTCCTCATGGGGACCTGAGAAATGTCCCCACAAGGTCAAAATCTACTGGTATTCCTATCCTTGTGGGGACATTTGGTCCCCACAACGTGATGAATACCAGGTACACACACACACACACACACACACACACACACACACACACACACACACACACACACACACACACACACACACACATAGGAGTTGCATTGCATATAAACAGAAATTGTAAAATGTCAGAGAGATAACATGTAGAGAATGTTAAAAAGAAAGACTAAGAGTGCGGGTAAAAGCTCTTGGGTAGTCATATTTGGGTCGGCTGAAGTCAGAACTGGGTGTTCGTGGGAGACATTGAGAGAGACGTGAGAGTTATGTTAAGTGTCGCTCTGAGCAGCACTGAGGCGTCTGTAAAGCATGAGCTCTGAAACAGCAGATGTCTCTGGGGAGCCTGCCTCAGTCCGAGTCAACAAAGACCAGGGTTTGTGGGAACAGGCTGAGAGGCTCATAGAATATGTATCAAATCAAAGGGAACAGGTTGGATACTGGGATTTTGCAGGCTCACAGCTTCCTCTAGAGAAGCAGAAAAAAACCTGCCCATATGTTTGGTATCCAGAATAATTTCTGTAGCGCAATGAAGCTTTTGATGTTTTGAGCCACATGTTAAATTATTCTGTATATGGCACAATTCTTGTTCTTGGCAGTTTGTCTTTAATTCCTGACTAGCAGACGGGTGTTTATTGTGATTAACGGCAGAAATAGGCCTCATCATTATACTTTGATCTGAGAGAATCAAGCTGTTATCTTTCATTTGATTTTCCAGGCATGTCAACAAAAAGGAATTGGTTTTAAATATTAGTCAGTTAGCTGTTACTTAGAAGGTTGTCTTTGACTTCACTATACAATATAAAAATGTATAAAATAAATAAAATGACTTGTCTGACATCCAAAAAGGACAAATTAAGGAAGCCTGTTTAACAGGAGCACCTGTAACCTTAACAGCCCAGTTCTTTGGTGTTTTAAGAATAACAGTGTTAACAGTGATGTCTTTATAGACAACATTTAACTGGAGACTGGATGAATGACTCATGATCATAACTCAAGATTTGATATTCAAATGGCAGTTGGCACAAACTACTAAGTACAACAAATAAGTAAAACAGATTGGAAACAATGTTATATACTATAATATCACCTACAAAACCGTATAAAATCTTTTTTATACTCAGATTTAATGTGTGCAAAAATATGCATATCAGTAAACAGCTTGTGATTTCCTCCATTAGCAGCAATAATGTGGTGTAAACATCTCCCATAGCCACTAATCAGTCTCTGACATCTGTTTTGGGGGATTTTTGCCCACTCTTCCAGAACTATACCTCAGAAGGTTCCCTTAATGATGTGTAGTCATCCAAGCAGAGGAGAAAATAAAGCCAGTTATAGACATTTACACCACTATGTTCTTGTTCAAATAAATGTATAGGGATTAACTCATTAATATTAAAGGGATAGTTCACCCAAGAATGAAAATTACCCTATGATTTACTCACTCTATTCTAGGTGTATGACCTATACAAGTTATATTAAAAAAATATCCTGGCTCTTCCAAGCTAAAGCAAAATAATGGCAGTAAATGAAGGTTGAGATTTTGAAGTCTAATAAAGTGTATTCATCCATCATAAAAAGTACTCCACATGGCTTCAGGGGGTTACAAGAACCAAGTTTTGTTTACAGCAAAGATAAACCAGTCTCCTCTTGGCTTATATCAAAACCCTTAGACATTTTTCTTTACAAATCATTGTTTTAAACTTCTAATTCATGACCAGTGTCTTGGTTTGCTCTCTTCTCTGCGCTACCGCATTCGTCCTTGTTTGCCTATGTTCTAAATCAGCAGGATGCGAATTACGGAAATATTTGGGGGTTCTAACTCCTCTAAAGAAGGTTTGATCCCCCCTGTTATAACTTATAACTTGCTAATATTATTATGCATTTCTATAGCTCTGACTGATTTTAAAATTTTATTTTGGCAGCCCATGAAATGGGTTGTACTAACATTACCTGAGTGGTTGAATGATATTACAGTGCTCATTCAAAGATGCGCATTTATTGCTTGGATGGCGCACAAACACCTTCTAAAATGCATGTGCAGATTCATTCGAGTGATAAAAGTTACCCTCTTTAATTTAATGCTGTTGAACTGAATTTACGAAGCAAACTATTTGCTAAAAAAAACTATAACATTATAGCAATGCTGAAATACAAGCATATTTCTGTTAGTCAGATGAAAGTTGTGTAGAATCATCATTGGCTGGTAGAAAGAAAAAAAAATAGGTTACATTAAAGTTTTCAATTAAAAATGAAGGTAAAGGTGTGAATAATTACATTTTAGACATATTGTCAATAATATTGGCAATGAAAATAAAGCCCTAAGAGAAATATTGTGCATCTCTGATCAACACACAGCAGTGTTTCTTTACTGAATGAATCAAATCCACAAATTGAGTGAGTCAATGATTCAGTGATCCATTCATAAAGGCAGTCACTTGCTTAGTTTCTGAATGAACCAGCCGTTTGAACAAATCGATTGAATGAATGACTCGATAACTTACTTATTAAGACAGTGATTTGCCACCACATAGTGGTGCTTTTAGTTTAATATTTACAGTAGAGTATCATTTATTTTTCTTTCTTTTTTTTTAGATCATTTCAGTATTTATTTGTATTTTTGTGTATTTTTGTCATGTATATTCAGTGATTTTCTTATTTAACACAGTGATAACTTTAAATGATCTTTAATAATAACTTTATGCGGCACAGTATATAATTAATTCGTTTTTTTTTTTTTTTTTTTTTTTATTAATCACTTGATAGCCCTAATCAAAACGGCATACTTTTAAATCTACACCCAGCATAGTGTCTCTAAATTGTCATGACTTTTGGTTTGGCTTGGATGTTTGTTTTTTTCTCTCTCCTGTGGCTCTTGGGAATGTTTTGTTATAGGCCAAGCTGCTGAGCAGTAAATGCTTTCAGTTTGACTCCCTGTGGACTAAAGGACACAAAATTATTCTGTAAGCCAACCTTTATATTAGTTCTTCGTGATTGTTTTTCACTTCCTTTATCGTCCTTTATTTAGTTTCTGTGTGGAAATGAATTCAAAACAGTAATTGATTGTGAATGTAAACACATGCATGTCAATACATTTATTTTATTCAACACAAATTTCAGAGTTAGACATCTTTGCAACTTAAGAAAATAACCACTTGTATTTTTCCCCTATTTTACTTGTCCCTGAACAAATGTGTCTAATTTTATATATAATTTGCTAAATTTGCACTTGCTCAGGGATTTGTGGTACACTACTAGGCAATCTATAGTGACAAGAAAATATTTAGGTTAAAGCGTCAAGGTTTTGTTCAGTGTCACCGTCAGAAAAGATGAGCAGATTTGTTATCATAATTGTGATGACAGTCACACATCTGGTGTTCAATGAGTCATTTAATTCAACAGTTTTTCAATACAAAAAGAAACATGTTGCAGTGCAGGTGAAGCAGAATTGAGCTGAACACACCGGACTTCATTTGCTACTGTACACTAGATTTCAGGCCTCTATATAAAGACCTCTCAACATCAACAGACAGGACTTTTACTAAGAATCATAATATCTACATTGTTTGCTGAGCAGAAAATTTATACTTTCACAGCACACTTCTAAATGAAGGTTTCCTGTGGTTTGAAGATTGTGATTCGAGCTGGACTAAATAACACTTGTCCCTCTATTCGGAACTACGATGGTACCAGCAAACCGCAGGTTACTCCCTTAATCAAAAAGAGACTTTGAAGGACATTTCAATAGTCTTTCTAATTAGACTGTATTATAAGCCATGATTAACAATCAGCTCTTCATCAAACTTCATTGTGGCAGTTAGAGTTTATCAGTGAAGTATTTTTACATACTGACATGAGACCTTCCAGTCCATAAATCAAAGTCATTGATAAAGTGAAGGCCATTTTCCTGTTCAGTATATATTCAGATTCATTTCCTAGTGCAATCCACTGCAGAGAAGATGATCGATGATCATCTTGGCTTGGTCCCAGTCCATTTCATCCCACTGAACCATAGCTAAAACTGGTTCATTATGGTCAGCCTTATAAATAAGGCCCAGTGTCCATTGTTTAGATCAATACAGTGACCGTCACAGTCTGAAACCTGTTCGGTCAATAACGACTCAATTAGTAATTGTCCCTCAGGTTTTACAGTGAAAATACTAAAGATCTGACTGGTTTGTAAAATTCCACTGGTATGAAATAACTAGACCAATCTAAACCTTTTTTTGTTTTGTTTAGTTTTAGTGATTTAGTTTAAGGACATTTGAAAACTTTTGGCAATTCCATGATTAGAATTAAAACAGAACTGACTGTTCTAAAAGAAAGAAAGAAAAAAAAAAAAAAAAGAAAGAACCAGCAGTAACAAATGGTGGGAAGCCGGTGTTTCCATCAATCTGCTTAACAAAATAGCTTAAAGGATTAGTTCACTTCCAGCATAAAAAAATCCTACTAATTTACTCACCCTCATGTCATCCAAGAAATTAAGGTTTGTGAGGAAACCAATCCAGTATTTTTCACCATATAGTGGACTTCAATGGTGGCCAATGTGTTGAAGGTCCAAACTGTAGTTTCAATGCAGCTTCAAAGGGCTCTACATGATCCCAGGCAAGGAATAAGGGTCTTATTTAGTGAAAAGATTTGTCATTTTCTAAAAAATAAAATAAAATTGATATACTTGTTTAAACCAAAAAAAAAAGCATGTCCTGCACTAGCTCTGCTCTAGCATTATGTAATCTTGAAAGGTCATGTGGTCTGTGAGTAGGGCGAAAAATCTAATTTTCTCCTCCAAATTCAAAATCGTGGTTGACATCATTGTTTTACTTTTGTTTGTAAAGAGCGTCTGACTTTCTTTGCATATTATTTGCTACTGCGTTATGCGTGACCTTTCCGACGTGATTACGTAATGTGTGAGGTCAAACTAGTGCAAGACGAGTATTTGTAAAAAATATTATAAAAATTTCTTTTTTTAGAAAATGACCAATTGTTTTAGATAAGACCCTTATTCCTCAGCTGGGATTGTGTAGAGCCCTTTGCAAGCTGCAATGAAACTGCATTTTGGACCTTCAACCCACTGATCCCCATTGAAGTCCACTATATGGAGAAAAATTCTGGAATGCTTTCCTCAGACACCTTAATTTCTTTTTGACTGAAGAAAGAACGACATGAACATCTTGTGTGACATGGGGTAAGTATATTATGAGGAAATTTTTGTTCTGGATGTGAGCTAATCATTTTAAAGAATAGTTCACTCAAAAATTAAACTTTGCAGAAGAATTACTTACACTCAGGCCATCTAAAATGATTTGGAGAAATGTAGCATTGCATCATTTGCTCACCAATGGATCCTCTGCAGTGAATGGGTGCCATCAGAATGAGAGTCCAAACAGCAGATAAAAACATCACAATAACCCACAAGTAATCCACACAACTCTAGTCCATCAATACACTTCTTCCAGTGAAAGTCAATTACCTGCTGTCTTTTCACATCAAAATGTACCAATATGTTTTTTAAAACAGTTTTGGTCTCTTTTCGCTTGTAAGCGATCCTTGGTCTGTGCATATTTCTCTCCTGATTCAGACCAGATGACCTTTTCAATGGAGAAAGCAATATTATGGATAGAGGACTCATATTTTAGCCAGCACAGTTTAAAGTGAAAAAAAAAAAAAAACATCTTAATGATGGATTTGTTTCTTACAAACAAAGGTGTTTATGGATAAACTGGAGTCGTCTTGTGGATAATTTTTTTTATCAGTTATTCTGACTCTCATTCTGATGGCACCCATTCACTATAGAGGATCCATTGGTCATCAAGTGGCGTACTGCTAAATTTCTCTAAATCTGTCCCTCATCTACATCTTGGATGACCTGAGGATGAAAACATTTGAAGCAAATGTTAATTTTTGGGAGAACTTGGTTTAACCCATTTAACTGGCTTCTCTAAAAAGACCATGTTGGTCACTAAGCCAATTAACGTTATTGGTCCAGACATATGCTTCATGTGTGGATTAAGGCTTTGAAACACTCCAAAAAGGACACAATAACAATTTGTTAAATAAACAAACAAACAAGGGCATAAAAATACATTTCTCCATGCGTCTTTGTTAGGGCAGTTGCTTTGCGCCAGCGGGCAGTGAAGATGTTTCCAGGTGTGTGATGGTGGGATAAGAAGCCGCAGCCACTTTCTCCCAGAGAGAATGAAATAGTCACCATAGCAACATCCGCCTTTTATGCTGAGCTCATTAAAAGCAAAGCTCTGACCTCTACCAAATACAAGCTGGACCTGTCACCCTCAACTAGAGGGATGGAATGATTTATCAGTGTAAAATCATTTAATAGTATGCAGGTTTTAATTAAAATCAAATGTTAACTTGAGCCTTTCATAAACTAAAGTGGTGATTTTACTATGTGAAGAATTAAGAGAAGAGATTGTCTTCAAATTGATGTCCTGAGGCTAAAAAAAAAAAAAAAAAAAAGACGGACAAATCAACGTGTATAAATGCCTCATGAATCAAGAAGATTTTAAGTGCTTATAAGTTAAAATACTTTAATTAAAAAAGGGGTTAGTTTCCTGTTCTGGGCACTTCCTGTATTTATATTATTTTATGGTTACTTTTCCAAATTAGGTTTGGGATTCATTTCAACTTTATAATCACTGCTTCAAAAAGGCAGTTGGATGACTTTCAGCTTTTTCAGAGAGTAGTGTTTGCCCTCTAGACATTTAAAGCTTAATAACAGCATTTGTTATCACATACTAAAAGCAAAAATGTACAAATTATTTGGCAAAAGTCTGGCAGTATTACTCTCAGAAAACAATACAAACAAAAGAAAAAAAAAAGATATCTGTGTTTTTTCTCACGTTACACTTATTGAGCATTAAACAATCTAGTTACAAAGTTGTCAACATGAAAATTTCAATGAATCAAAAATAATTTCTAGAGCTTCTAAGTACCATTCTGCGTAAAAAACAACCAAATAAACAACTAACACTGTGTACATTATTTTTCTTGAAAGACTGCACACACTGTTTGTCTGATGAGGGCCCGGGGCCCTATATTTGAGGAACTCAAAGCCGAATGTGTCTCCAAAGTTCAGCTGGTTTCATTCCAGAGGTCAGAACGTGAAGGCGTAGACGACGCCCACCACTATGATGTTCCCGATGGTGGCGGTGATGGCGATCCACAGCCAGATGGCGTCTCGGGACATGGGCTGCTGCTCCTCCTGTTGGTTGTGAGCTGCCAGAGCGGCGGCATGAACGCTTGCAGAGGAGTTGAAGAGAGAGTGATCCGTGCTGTAGTCATCGTGAGGCGATGAGTCCATGAAGGCTCCTGTCATCACAGGGATCTGGTGATAGAGATGAGAAGAGGTCAGACGGATGAGCATTCAACCAAATGATTCCATCATCTACATCAGTAGCACTCTGACGTGCATCCTGGTCTGGTTTTACAGACATCTTACAAAATTCTCACTGCTAGGCACAATTACAGCTTAAGAGACAATCGAGAAGTGCACTTAAGACTGCTTTATCCTTATTCTGAACTCTTAACAATAAAAGATCCAAAAGGGGGGTTTCACAGCAATGCTATAGAATAACCATCAACCATGCAATGGACCTATACATTTTGATTAGATTTATTGTATGTGATAATATGAAATTATATTATACACAATCTTTACTAGTTTACAGAAATAATTTTGTAACTTAGTATGCAAACATACTTTTATTTTGAATTGATTAATCATGATTAATCGTTTGTAGCTCAATTTTTTTAGTACTTACAAAGCAATAATACAAAACATTTCCATAAATTAAATTAAATTAAATTAAATTAAATTAAATTAAATTAAATTAAATTAAATTAAATTAAATTAAATTAAAATAAATTAACTTAAATTCAAGTTTTTAACCTGCAAACTTTCAAATCAAAAGCTTTTTTTTGTTTCAACATATTAAATATGATGAATTATTCTATTTAAATAACTATGAATTATACCATATATTTGTGACATTTAATAGTTTCATTCACTATTTACTCTATTATTATTATTATTATTATTATTATGCATCACAATCTTTACTAGTTTACAGAAATAATTATGGAATCTTTCATATTTGTTTTAACCCTGCGGTGGGGAAATTAGTAACTGCAAAGTAAAAATAAAAATAAAAAATACTTCATTCATGCATTCATTCATTCTTAAAATAAATAAAAAAAGCATTTTGTTTTTTACCTGCAAACTTTCAAATCAAAAGCAATTTTGTTTCAATAGATAAAATATGATAAATTCTGTTACTTAAATAACTATGAATTATATCCTTAATAATTTAAAATGATACAACGATACAAAAAAAGAAAAAAATGACATTTAATTATTGTATTCACTTTATACTATTATTAGTAGTAGTATTATATTGCTTGGCAAGTTACTTTTTAACCTGCAAATCAAAAGCAAGAAAAATAGCTTCAAACCTCCCTATGGCTAACAAGTACATGCATCCCTGGGGTGTTCCATTCCTTTATTAGAAAAATTTCAGCCATAACAAATTTGCATTAAAAAAACAACTATTTTATATTTCACACCTGTGTTCATAAATCAAATTTGACTATTCCCTGAAAATACTTCACACTACACAACCGTGTCTAATGGCCCTTGGCCCTAAAAAATGGTCCTCTTTAGCAATTCACAAAGCGTAGCTGTCATTTGCATAACTTTCACAACAGTGTCTAACAAGTTGCATGTTGACGATTAAAGCGAGACTGTGAACAACAGTGAATAACAATCCTGGCTATTTCCAGAGACGTGTCTGACCTGTTTCAGGGCTGATCAAAACCTGCATGGGGCAGCAAAGAGTCTGACAGCCTCTACTGAGCCGAGATGAAAAGACTCTCACCACCAGGGTAAAAATATCACAAAGAACCCAGAGACGGCCAATTTCTCTCCTCTCTATTCAGCCTGACATGCACACCTGTCTGTTCTGCGGTTTGAGGTGTTACACCCTTACAAGCTGCACGCTTCACACATACAAAGACAAATCCTTGTTCTGTTTCACTATGGCAACTGGTGACAGAAGAGAACAAGGAATGATGGAGGCAAGGATGCTGGGAATGAAGAAGGATGGCAAACTTAACTGCGTATGAGCGGCTACTAGTGAACCATCATGTGTGGATAAACAAAATCAAAGAAAGCAGCATCTGAATCATCCATCTTGGAGCATAATTGTTTATAATGTGTCATTTCACTCATGGCTGAACACTTTTTAATCTGTATCTACTACATATTCAAACCAATTTCAGGAAGTACAAACTGATCTTGCAGAACAAAATACACTCAAATAGGACTGAGGTATGTTTTCTACACTGTTAACAAATCTTCAAAGTTGTAGTTAAAGATTATTGGAGTATGTTTTAGAACAGGGGTTTTCAAACCTGTCCTGGAGCCTCCCCTGCCCTGCACATTTTGCTTGTCTCTCTCATCTAATACACCTGATTCAAATCATCAGCTCATTAGTAGAGACTGCAAGACCTGAATTGGGTGTGCCTAATAAGGGAGACATACAAAATGTGCAGGGCAGGGGAGGCTCCAGGACAGGTTTGAAAACCCCTGTTTTAGAAGAAAACACAACTTCAGGTATTATACTTCAATAGTTCACATTTAAAGGGATAGTACACCCAAAAATGTTTAATTGGTTTTTTGTTTGTTTGTTTGTTTGTTTTTTAACAGACATGCACCTTTTTCACTTTTCAAGACCCTATTGATGGACTGGAGTGGTGTGAATTACTTGTGAATTATTGTGATATTTTTATCAGCTGTTTGGACTCTCATTCTGACGGCACCCATTCACTGCATGTGAAGTGATTTAATGCTAAATTATTATTATTTTTTTAATTAAAATTTTTATTATTATTATTATTTGGTGGATCTAATCCTCAAATTCACTGTTACTTGCTATTATTTGTAAAATTTAGTAGCAATTTCTGAATGTAAACTGAATGTTTTCTTTTCAGTATACATGCTCTAGCACAAATGTATCTGATATTTTATATAACAATATATTGTAAATTCAAAAACACATTTATATAGAATATTCAATTAATAATTCAGTATGTCACGTTGCTGTACATTTCGTCAATTTTGTTAGCAATGTTTTCTATTTTGCTAAAGGCAACAGTACACTTGAACACTTCAATTATGGTCAAACTGCCAGACTTACATTGAGACCAGGAAAGCAGAGAAGAACATGAGGTTCACATTATTTAAAATTACACCATTTCAGAGCTACATTCTATTTTGAGTTGTTACGTTGATTTATGACTCAGAGGTCAGTGATTGGCTGATTATTGAAGTCTGTGTAAAACAGAGCCTACTGAGCAGCAATCGATACAGCACTGCACCTGCTGCTCCCCACGGACAGAATAACTCCATCAATCTTTAAAGAGAAAAACCTTCTCTCCTCTTTTCGAAACATAAAAACAGACATACACATAAATAACAGTACTACTAAATAAATCAGCGCAAAACTTCTTCCGCTTCTGACCTCATGTTAAGATTTCACACTATGGTTCCAAATCGAACATTTTTTGCCAGTGCAGTTATTTTTCTTAACCATTTGTTCTTAATAACCACTGTTTAAGGGTAAAGTTCAACTAAACAGAAAAAAAAAAAAAATCTTTTTTTGGCCATGCTTTCTAATACAAAAGTTGAAGGATCACAGAAGCTTTTAAAATGACAAAACTGACAAAAAAGCGCAATAAAAACCATCATTAAAGGTGTCATTACAACTGTATTCCATGTTTTCTGAAGCAATACGACAGGTTAGTGTGAGGAGCAGACTGATATTTAAAGGGATTGTTTACCCAAAAATTATAATTACCCCGTGATTTACTCACCCTCAAGCCATCCTAGGAGTATATGACTTTCTTATTTCAGAAGAGTACAATCAGAGTTATATTAAAAAATATCCTGGCTCTCGCAAGCTTTATAATGGCAGTGAATGGGTGTTAAGATTCAATAGTCCAATGAAGTCCAATAAAGTGCATCAATCCATCATAAAAAATACTCCACATGGCTTTGGGGGGTTAAAGGAGTAGTTCACTTTCAGAACAAAAATTTACAGATAATGTACTCATCCAATATGTCATGTCTTCTCTCCATATAATGGACTTCTATGGTGCCCCTGAGTTTGAACTTCCAAAATGCAGCTTCAAAGGGCTCTAAACGATCACAGCCGAGGAAAGAAGGGTCTTATCTAGTAAAACGATGGGTTATGTTCTAAAACAATTACAATTTATATACTGTTTAACCTCAAATGCTCGTCTTGTCTAGCTCGGCATAGGTATATAAGTTGTAAATATTTTTAGAAAATAATCAATCATTTCGCTAGATAAGACCCTTCTTCCTTGGCTGGGATCATTTAGAGCCCTTTGAAGCTGCATTTAAACTGCATTTTGGAAGTTCAAACTCCATAGAAGTCCATTATATGGAGAAAAATCCTGAAATGTTTTCCTCAGAAACGACTAAAGAAATAACCTTCCTTTAATAAAGGCCTTTTGCAGTGAATCAATGTTTTTTTTTTTTTTTTTTTTTTACATAAGAAGTAAGTATGTCCTGCGTACAGCAGTTAGTGGAAGCTAGAGATTATGGTTTATAAAGTTTTAACTCTTTCCCATGGCAAACACACAATTTTCCGTTATTCATGAGACAACGCTTCCCTGCCAAACACAATTTTTGTTTTTGTTTTCGTGTTTTCACTGTTACACACTCGGGGCACTATTATGTATGCCCTGAATGAGTCTAGAATGTGCCGATCAAAAACACAGATGAGGAAAATGCAGAAACGAGCGATCTCATATGAATGCATATGCATATGAAAAATAATGTGATCATCAACACTAACCGCATATAAATAAAAACTGCCAAATGTTAGTGAGTGAAATGTCAATCCAGGAAGTGGTAAAGGACTGTGCAAACTTTGGGAGTGCTGATGGAAGCCATCCACTGCATCTTTGCTTTGATAATAGTACTGAATATGATCCAGATGCAGTTAGTGATCAAAATGTCAGCTTTTTGCTCATTTTTATTTTTACTTACTTATTTATTTATTTATTTATTTTATGAAACCTACCTACAGTCAAGTGTTGATAAAAAAAGAATGCTTGAAACTAAAATAAAATTAATTTTAGTTGTTGTTTAAATGTAGAGGGTCTGTTTTTGTATGTATTGCATGTTCAGAAATTCATACAACAAAATGTTCTGGGGGCCATGAAATTTTAGTGAAAATCATCAAAAATGCTGGCGGAGACTGGCAACTTTTATTAAAAAAGGTTGGTGGGGAAAGAGTTAAATATGGATATTTTTCTTACAAAAGGGCACAGATTCACTTTAGGAGGCCTTCATTAACCCCCCAGAGCTGTGTGAAGTACTTTTTATGATGGATGAACACACATTTTTGGACTTCTATTTGACTTTAAAATCTCAACAGCCATTCACTGCCATTCACTTGCCAGCTTTAAAGAGCCAGGACATTTTTTAATATAACTCTGATTGTGTTCATCTGAAAGAAGAAAGTCATATACACCTACGATGGCTTGAGAATGAGTAAATCATGAGGTAATTTTCATTTTTGGATGAACTATCACTTTAAGTTCTCATTCACCAGTAGTGTTCATTGGAGCTTTATTTAATTTGTGAACAAACTGTTCTTCTGAATTTTATCTTTTGTACAAAACCGGCCTGAATGATTTGTTAATGATTCTGATTGATTTGGCTCACAGATATTACTTAAATCTTTTACAACCTTAAACGTCTGTCAGCAAATAACAACTTAAAGGCACAATATGTAAGTTTTTGCTGCTAGAGGGCACATATTCAAAACAAAGGAAGAAACAAAGGCGTAGTTTGACGATGCCTTGATTGAGTGTGGAATCATGGGAGTTGCTGTCTTTATCCCCACAACTGATGCAATCCGTTGGGACTCGGGAAAAAAATGAGGACGCTGGAGCGATTGCTAATGAAGGAAGCAGCGGAGCTTTTATTATGCTACAGTCGACCGCTTCTGCTTCTTCCGGTCATGCGTATGTAGGAAAAAGCAGTGCTGTTTTATCATGCTAGATACATTTAAGTGTGTTGAAAGTTCTGTTATAATGCTACTGTGTGCGTTCATCACCCATGCAATAAGTGCCTTTGGGGTTTCCATGTTTTCTACAAAATAAAACTGGAAAATCAAGGGTGTATGGCGTCGGTCCATTGCAAAAAAAAAAAAACAAAAAAAAAAAACAAAAAAAAAAAACAAAAAAAAACAGCAAAATATATAACACTGTTCTAGTGGGTTTTGGATATTTTATTTATTTATCTTACATAACATAATGTGCATTTAAATTTAGATTTTAAAATATTTTAATATATTATATTTTCAAATAATGCCTTCAAAATTCCTAAGATTTTTTTTTTTACAAAGTAATGAATGAGTTAAGGACTGATTCCTAAAAATTCTAAACCAAACAGAGCACTTTACTGTCAAATGAAGCTGTTCTTTTGCCTTTTTTTGTGCATTTAATTATTCACATTCAAAGGTTCTCAAAATATTCATGACCTCCTTAACGTTTTTAACTATAAACGGCAATCACTGATGGATTTTACATCTTCCAAAAAATCTGAAATATGCATAGAAAGAAACACTACTATGAATATCAACCCTTAATTTGAGACGAAGGCTTTCATCCAGTGCAACTGTCACATGAACTCAGTATCTGTTCATTGCACGGGCATCCGTTGAAATGAGTTGCCTGGAGCTTAATACCATTCAGAGAGCTGCATTAAGTCTTAATGATTCCAATGCTTCCTGTTGCCTTAGCTCGAAGCTCAAATATGATGGAATCAAGGGACAGCTCCAAAAAGCCCAAAGGCTCACAGTAGCGAATAGGCACTATGGGACACCTAATAAAAATAAGATAACGAATGCAAACAAATGTACACATACTGAAACAGTAAACTATCTATAGATGTCCAAGCTTTCTCATGCAATTTACATTGTTTTTCAGTTCCATTTTTTCTGTTTATTTGTACTATTACAGTTGTTAACCATTACTGTAACAGTTTTCGTTGTGTTTCCTAGACTTTTAGTTTGTATTTAATTCCTTGTTCCAGTGTTTAGTCCCTGTTTTCTATGAATTATTTGTTTTTGTGCTAAATGAAGTTTAATAGATGCAAATAGGAGTTTATTAGTTTATATTAAAGCTAAATAATCCAAATGGATGGAAATTTGATATGCCATTCAGATATAAATTTCATTTAGACCTAGAAATTATTTGGCATAATGCATTTCTGGACTACATATTTTGATGGAGACTTTATAATCCTATACAGTCAAACCACAAAAAGTTCAGACACCAGATATATATATATATATATATATATATTATTTTTTTTTTTCACTACAGTTCATTTATGTAAGTGAGGATAGCAAAATAAAGTAAACTGTGACAATTTATACCCAAAAAATTCTTCATACAGTGGACTACCAGTAAAACTGATGACAATTTGGGACCAAAAATTTGATTTGACACTTTGACCTGGCGAATGAATTTGCTCTGACACAGTTCAACTCTTGAGTTCTTGTCATATTTTATTACCATTTTCTAAACTATAGTGAATAAACTGTGATAATTTGAGAAATTTGAAAAAGGTGTCTGAACAAATTTTGGTTTGACTGTAGCTGCGTGTGTATGCATGCTTTCTTATGACTTTCCCCTCACCATCATTTGTCACTGATCATTTCCTGAAGCACAATTTAAAATATGGCTTATCACACTCTGCCTTAATTGGATAACATAACTATTTCAATTTCCCAGACTATTTTCAGTTGCTTAATAATGTTAGATACGATAATACCAATGCATACACACCTTGCTATACTGATAGGGGTTTATTGTACTGAGAACAGATCTTTGTCAGTATGATGAAGCTTCGTTCCTCCAGACGGGTGTTATCGCTGTGCTGAAGACAGAGCGCTTTCTGTACAGCAGGCCTTACAGGTATTTTTTGCCCTCCTTCCATTTAAATGTCACAATTTTAAGACAAAATCCTCTTTTTTGTTCACAGCCGCTGCTCTTTGTTCTTGTTTCCAGTCTTAGAAAACCTCCTTCAGCAACTTCTTTATGAACCTCTGCTTTATTATTGGTTGAGGCGCAGACAGGGTTTCACTGGCACTTTGGCCTTTAAGGCACCTACAAATTAAAGAAATTCAGAAAGAATAGCGAATCCTAGTGTAGCAGGAGGATATAGGGTTCAGAAAAAGATTTGACTTTATAAATCTCCAAAGCCAGAGGACAATGGCAGTTTTTTTTTTTTTTATGTGTCATAGTTTTTGGATTCACTCACTGTGGTGATATATCTCCTGCACTGCTTTTGGCTGCCAGTCACTATCCAGTTGAATTCCAAAATGCAGCTCTTCAACTGCTGGCAGTGTGAGATTTGATTAAGAGCCGCAATCCATCACTACCAATGACTGATTGCCAAAGTGATTTAAACTTGCAAATATGCATTCAAACTTTGAATGAAAGTTCAGAATGATGAAGCACCTTTCTGGATGGGGGAGGAAAGGACGTTTCCCTTTAGCTTATGATCGGATACATGAGATATCCTCCACCAAGGGCATGACATTTGCATCTGCTGTCAATTAAACTTTATAAATGATATAAAAATCCCTGACAGGAACTTAGTGCTACTGTTTGTAAACTCCTTTGCGTTCAGGTGATAGATGGCACTTAGTTTTATTGAAGCATTTGAAGCACAAAAACATTTTTTGTCTGTAAAATTGTTAGTCTGTAACCAACAGACATTCTAACCCACCCCATAGATTTTCCTACTGTAATTTTCCAGCATTTTTATGTATTTGAACCTTTTCCAACAATGACTATATGACTTTGAGATCCATCTTTTTGCACTGAGTGCAACTGCGGGACTTATATGCAACTATTACAGAAGGTTCAAATGCTCACTGATGCTCCAGAAGGAAATGCATTAAGAGTTAGGGGGTGAAAACTTTTGAGCAGAATGGAGTTGTGTGTGTATTTGTCTTATTTTGCCTAAATATCATATATTTTCATTTAGTACTGCCCTGATCTTTAAATTCAAAAAGTTTTCATGGTCTTAATGCATGTTTTTTTGTTCCTTCTGGAGGATCAGTGAGCATTTGAACCAAATTAGCATATTGTGATAAAGTTCATTATTTTCTGTTATGTACTGATAAACATTAGACTTTCATATATTTTAGATTCATTACACAATTTTTGAAAGTAGTTCTAGCCTTTTATTGTTTTAATATTGATGATTTTGGCAGCTCATGAAAACCCAAAATTCCTATCTCAAAAAATTAGCATATTTCATCCGACAATAAAAGAAAAGTGTTTTTAATACAAAAAAAGTCAACCGTCAAATAATTATGTTCAGTTATGCACTCAATACTTGGTCGGGAATCCTTTTGCAGAAATGACTGCTTCAATGCGGCGTGGCATGGAGGCAGTCAGCCTGTGGCACTGCTGAGGTGTTATGGAGGCCCAGGATGCTTCAATAGCGGCCTTAAGCTCATCCAGAGTGTTGGGTCTTGCGTCTCTCAACTTTCTCTTCACAATATCCCACAGATTCTCTATGGGGTTCAGGTCAGGAGAGTTGGCAGGCCAATTGAGCACAGTAATACCATGGTCAGTAAACCATTTACCAGTGGTTTTGGCACTGTGAGCAGGTGCCAGGTCGTGCTGAAAAATGAAATCTTCATCTCCATAAAGCTTTTCAGCAGATGGAAGCATGAAGTGCTCCAAAATCTCCTGATAGCTAGCTGCATTGACCCTGCCCTTGATAAAACACAGTGGACCAACACCAGCAGCTGACATGGCACCCCAGACCATCACTGACTGTGGGTACTTGACACTGGACTTCAGGCATTTTGGCATTTCCCTCTCCCCAGTCTTCCTCCAGACTCTGGCACCTTGATTTCCGAATGACATGCAAAATTTGCTTTCATCCGAAAAAAGTACTTTGGACCACTGTGTTTTATCAAGGGCAGGGTCAATGCAGCTAGCTATCAGGAGATTTTGGAGCACTTCATGCTTCCATCTGCTGAAAAGCTTTATGGAGATGAAGATTTCATTTTTCAGCACGACCTGGCACCTGCTCACAGTGCCAAAACCACTGGTAAATGGTTTACTGACCATGGTATTACTGTGCTCAATTGGCCTGCCAACTCTCCTGACCTGAACCCCATAGAGAATCTGTGGGATATTGTGAAGAGAAAGTTGAGAGACGCAAGACCCAACACTCTGGGTGAGCTTAAGGCCGCTATCGAAGCATCCTGGGCCTCCATAACACCTCAGCAGTGCCACAGGCTGATTGCCTCCATGCCACGCCACATTGAAGCAGTCATTTCTGCAAAAGGATTCCCGACCAAGTATTGAGTGCATAACTGAACATAATTATTTGAAGGTTTTTTTGTATTAAAAACACTTTTCTTTTATTGGTCGGATGAAATATGCTAATTTTTTGAGATAGGAATTTTGGGTTTTCATGAGCTGTATGCCAAAATCATCAATATTAAAACAATAAAAGGCTAGAACTACTTTCAAATGTGTGTAATGAATCTAAAATATATGAAAGTCTAATGTTTATCAGTACATTACAGAAAATAATGAACTTTATCACAATATGCGGTCACACTTTATATTAGGTGGCCTTAACTATTATGTACTTACATTAAAAAAAGAAGTACAATGTACAATGTACACTTTTACTTCTATTAAGGTGGGATATGGGTAAGGTTAGGGACAGGTTTGGTGGTTTGGGTAGGTATAAGGGTGGGTTAGGGTGTAAGGGATGGGTCAACAGTGGTAATTACAGAAATTAATTACAAATGTAATTACATATAGGTTTTTAACAAAATGTAAGTACAATGTAAAAACATGTATGTACACAATAAGTACATTGTACCAAATGATTAATTTAAATGTACATACATAGTAGTTAAGGCCACCTAATGTAAAGTGGGACCCAATATGCTAATTTTTTGAAAAGGACCTGTAGTTTCATATGAGTCCCTCAGTTGTCCTCAGTGTGAAATGATTAATCTCAAAATCATACAGTCATTGTTACAAAATAGATCAAATACACAACAATGCTGGAAAAACCAAAGAATTTGTGGGACCTGAAAGATTTTTTTTCTGAAGGTATCAGGTAAGAACACAGTATTAAGAATCAAGGGAATGTAAACTTTTAAATAAGGTTATTTTTATAAATTCAACTATTATTTTCTCTGGTGACTATATGTTTATGTAACACATTTTATGTGAAATATCTTAGAGGTCAGTACTAAATAAACAATAACAAGCATTTTACATGATCCCTCTTATTTTGGTTCAACTATTCAACATTTTACAGATTCTGAAAGGGGGGGGGGGGTGTAAATTTTGACCTCAACTAGTTACTCTCTAACATTATTAGTTAGTTATTTGGAAAAGTATACGTTCATCAACTACAAACCAACATTTGACTCAAAACTATACATAATAGCTTATAGTAATTTTGCAACCTCATTATTACCCATTCTGGCACAGATTAAATAAATTCAAATACATTTTAAATACATTTTAAAGTCTGTCTATTTAATTTTTATATTAATTTTTATTTAAAAAATTTATTTAAAAAGTTTATTTACAGAAACAAACGTTTGAAATGGTATTTAGACAAGTATCTAGCATGGTTAGTTTTACTTAACTTTTAGGAGATCGATAAAAGTTCAGGAAAAGGAAATTGTGGGTATCAATTTAACATTTTAATTCTGTCGTATAGCAGAGCTTGCTGCCTTTTCTACTCTATTACTCTTGTGTCTCACCCTATAAATCATACAGAAGGACATACTCTAATTCAGCCTTACGTTACTATAGTGGCATATGCTAAAAGCTGTTTTACATTATAAAACACAACACAGTCCTCATCTATCCAAGCCAAGGGTTGCACTCTCAAACCAAAGCTCTTCCTCCACAGAATAACAATTGATCTTCATCTTACAGAGAGAGGACTGCAAAAATAAGAAAATCGTTGGACCAATTTCCACCAGGCCTAGTGTTGGTTTGGACTGATCTCATATTCAGCAAATGGAGACAAAGGGAAGCTTTCAAATTATGTAAATGAATGTTCTGAATCTTGAGGGAACATTGAATAGAAAGAACATTTTGAAAAGTATTTGATGTTAATATATTCCAGCTGACAATATTCATATCCACTATCATAATCCACTTACTCAAGAAAGCAAAAATGAGTCTGTTTGTTGAAGATGGAATAAAGAGTGAGCACTTGACTTTCTGTCAACTTAAGCATCACAGTTAAATTCGAAAATTAAACCAGATCAAAAACAGACAAAAGATCCTCAGTCATTCAGCCATGCCAAGATAACATGCATTGATGTTGACTAATGAGTTTCCACATGTTAGAAATGAAATCTTTTCAGAGGCTGATAGCCTCTATGTCGTGAAGAGATAAAGGCATTTGCCACAAGTGTCTGTTACACATTGCATGAAGATTGAAAAGCAGAGATAAAGGTACCACTAAAAAGCTTTGTAATGATATAGTAGAAGGATGGAATTAACAAACCCAGAGTCTGCTTTGCTAAGATTGATCTACTTGAATGGAAATTATGATTCATAATTCATAATTCTCAGCGTCTGATAATGTATCCAAGCCATCGGTGATTTAACCAGAATGAGTTATGCAACATGACTCAGTTTGTCTCTTGGAATTTGGCAGGAATTGGATGGTAGAGAATCACACTGTCTCTTTTAATATAGTAGGGTTTTAAAAATGACAAATACTTTTTGATTTAGAAAGTATATAAACTTCCTTTTTATCAGATGTTTCTACAAAATGGATGTTTTCCAGAATAACATAAATTTTAGAGACGTGTGAAGATGGAACAAAAAGGCTAAAAACTATCAAGGAATTTTTGTTGTTAATAAAGATAAAACCAAATCATACTTTCTAGAAGTAATTTCTGATTAAAAGGGGTGCCTGCAAGTTTTCATTCCACAATATTTTTGTGTGGGTGGTCTGATAATCCGTAAAATGTTTGCAAAAAAACGAAAGAAAAACATTAAAGTTGACTCTGAGATAAGCATTTTAATGCTTCAGTAAATGGTACACGTGTGTAGAATAAAAGTGTCTCCTAGACGCGTTTTAAAATGCTAAAACAGCGAAACCCACATTAACCCTCTGGGGTCTGAGGGTGTTTTGGGGCCCTGAAGAAGTTTTGACATGCCCTGACATTTGTGCTTTTTTCAGTATCTTAAAATATATTAATGGCTAACGTCTGATTACATTGTAATTAGCACATATTGGGCTACAATAATATGCAAGCAACATGAATGTACATGTTTGTGTTTTTGAGAAAACGTCTCTAGGTTACGTATGTAACCATGGTTCCCTGAGAAGGGAATGAGACACCGCATCCCCTAGGGGTCGCTATTGGGGAACGCTGCAGCGTGACTCGTGTCTGAAGAATGCATATAGAAAAACTACATGAAATGGCCGGTGACAGCGTATGACGTCACCGCAGCGCGCTCGTCGCTGCTGGTGCGTCACTACCGGGCGACACAGTATAAAGAGCCACCGGTGTAAACACATATCCGCTTCAATGTCTGAAGCTTCTCGTCCGAAGCATGGAAAAAAAAGCGTAGGGGACGCGGTGTCTCGTTCCCTTCTCAGGGAATCATGGTTACATACGTAACCTAGAGACGTTCCCTTCCGAGGGAACTCTCACCGCGTCCCCTAGGGGTCGCTATTGGGGAACGGTTATACCCACGTCTCCATGCTGAGGGGAGTGCATAGTAGCAATCACTAAGTGTAAATTCTGTGAAGAATTATCCCTATAGGACGAGGTGACAGCTGTCAGAACGTAACCTCCCCGGCCAAAGCCTGAACTGTTACTCACTTACCTGAATGGGTCAAAGGACCCAGAGCACAGCTCAGGTTGGAATCGGAGATTCCTTCGGAGGAACGGCTAAGTTAATACTTAGACTTAACTAGAACAGGAACTGCCAGTACTACTGAGTCTAGTTCCCTCAGTGAACTGACTCAGAAATAGCGACTAACAGGGCTGTCCCAAGACAGAGACCATTCTAGCAGGGGTTATCCTCAGATAACGCACCCTGGATAACAGATGGTCAGGAGATATCTAAGGTGATATCGAGTGAAGTTGGGCCCAGGGAGACCGGGGTTTTAAACCAACACAAAAAATGGGAACGAGGACCGTGTAACCCATACCGTATAGGATTTTAGAAAGAACCAAAAGCTTGGTGGGAACTTACCACTTATGTGGATTTTAGGAGGTGCACAAGGATTCCGTGCGCACTTACCACTATTGTGGAATTCAGAAAGTGCCCAGGGTTTAGCGTAAAATGGGATTTGGAGACTGTGTTTTCCCCCATTTTGGGGGTTCCGTTGTTAAAGCTCCAGATTTGTCATAGGATGACAAGAATTAAAATAGGGGAGGACCCTCCCTGTATTAGAGAGGGTAGCAATGCTACACCCTATTCAGGACAGACAGTCCTCAAACTGCTAGTCAACTGATGAAATCATGGAGCTACTGACCATCATGATAGTGGACGCAGACGGCGGACAGAGCCCTAACCCCGACTTGCAGGGAGGAACATCCGTCCTTAAAAGGCTATACTCTGAAGGGACCCTTAGTGTGAAGGGGAGCATACTAATGCCAGTCCACATGGATGCTTACTAGGAGAAGGTGGTGCTCTAGTAGGACCCTTTCCGCAGAAAGGGGAGCAGCCAAAGTCATTTCAAGGTCCTGAAAAGGGGGAACTCCTAGTTAGTCATAAAGCCTGAAGGGGAGGTGACACTCGACCCGGAAGTCAGGCGCAGACAGGCTCCTAACCTTGGTTAACAGAGAGGAAAACGTCTAGGTTACGTATGTAACCCCTGTTCCCTGAGGACAGGGAACGAGACGCTGCGTCCTGGTGGACACTATGGGAACTGCCTTCAGCATGACCGGTTCTGAAACAAGCTATAGAACAACGACAGTGAACTTGACACTGGCCGGCGCCAGCCTATGACGTCATCAACAGGCGCCTGAGGTGCAACAGACAAGCAGGTGCCTGAGAGCACATTACCATCTTTTTGTCTGACGGAGGTATGTGCAGGGCCCGAGGCATGGCCCCGAGACGCAGCCTCCTCAGGGAACAGGGGTTACATACGTAACCTAGACGTTCCCTTCCGGAGGGAACTCTACGCTGCGTCCTGGTGGACACTATGGGAACGTTTATACCAACGCTGCCATGCCGAGGGATAAGTGATCAAACTGACTGAACGAGGAGTCAAGAAGGAACATCACCCCTGCTTCAGCAAGAGTCGCTGGGGCCCAGTGACCTGCCACGGCTAGCTCGGCTACCTGTGCACGTAACTCTCAAGCGTGGAGGCCTAGAGGGAGCCTACTACACTTAGCTCCCTAAGTGATGGAGCTCATAGACGCCCTTTCGTCATAATGGGCGGAGTTTTAGGGAATGGAGGTCTCAGCAGAGCGAATGTCTGCTCTAGGGACCTGACAACATTCAGTGCTAACAGGTATAGATGCTATACTCGACACTGGGGGTATTCAGTGAGGCTGAATAGCCTGTGCAACGAAACTACCCGAGTGGAGCTTCTGCTCAGAGGGAATCTTCAGAGTGGAGGTCTTATGACCTAACTACACTTGACACTGACGATGGTCTGTGAGGCTGAATAGCCCGTGCAGCAGACCTGTCTAAGTGGAGATTTTCTGAGGAGTGGAGGCTTCAACGAAAGGAAGCTTGGCAACACTCTGCGCCTTCCAGAGAGCAACTCTAAGAATGGAGGTGCCGTGACACCTCTACACTCAAAACCTGGAGGTAGTCAGTGAGGCTGAGTAGCCTGTGCAGCAGAACTACCTACGTGGAGTTTCTGAGGAGTGACTGCTTCAAAGGAAGCCAAAAAGCACTCTGTGTCTTGCAAAGGAAAACGCTAAGAGTGGGGGTCTCGTGACCCATCTACACTTCAACACTGAGGGTAGTCAGTGAGGCTGAATAGCCTGTACAGCAGAACTACCTGAGTGGAGTTTCTGCAAAGTGGCGGCTTTGGTAAGAAGAAGCCTGGTACCACTCTGCACCCAGCAGAGGACAACTCTAAGGATGGAGGTCTGTGACCTATCTACACCCAATACTAGAGGTAGTCCGCGAGGCTGAATAGCCTGTGCAGTCGGACTGCCTACTTCTAGTGAAATCTCTGGAGGCAACGAAGGACTCTGAGAGTGGAGGTCTCATGACCTAACTACACTTCAACACTAACGGTAATCAGCGAGGCTGAATAGCCTATGCGACAGTACCTGAGTGGAGTCTAGAGAGTGGAGGCTTCTGAGAAGAAGCCTAACAACACTTCATAGAAGAAAGACTCTAGGAGTGGAGGTCTGATGACCTAACTACACTTCAACACTGATGGTAATCAGCGAGGCTGAGTAGCCTATGCGACAGTACCTAAGTGGAGTCTGGTGGCAATATTCTGTGGGCAGAAAAGGACTCTAAGAGTGGAGGTCCCATGACCTACTACACTTCAACACTACAGGTGTTCATCGAGGCTGAATAGCCTATGCGACAGTACTACCTGAGTGGAGTCTGGAGAGTGGAGGCTTTCAAGAGAGGAAGCCTGACACACTTCCGTGCTTAGCAAAGAAGAACTCTGAGAGTGGAGGTCTCATGACCTATCTACACTCTAACCCTGAAGGTAATCCGCGAGGCTGAATAGCCTGTACGACAGAATTACCTTCGTGGAGCTCTTCTGGAGAGTGGAGGCCAGAAGAGGCGTCAACACTCAATCCTGCTAGAAGTGCTATCTGGATTGGAGTTGGAAAAACTAAAAGGTTTTTGTAAAAAAACAACTCAAAAGATGGGAACGGAGGTTTACCTGCATGGCCCACACCGTAAAGGATTTAGAAAAGGACCCGCCAGTCGGGGGAGACCTTTACCACCAATGTGGATTTGAGAAAAATGCATAAACGCATTTACCACTCATGTGGATTTTAAGGAGTGCTCAAGGACTTGCGTGAGTAAACACCACAGATGTGGTTTTAAGTAGGTGCCCAGAGCATAGCGAGAGGATCACCAGATTGCAGTCTCTAGGCGATAGCAAAGCCTGAAAGCGGAGCTTCTGGACAGGGGAGGCTTCAGCAGAAAGACTCTCTAAAGCGAGAGGAGGCCTATGACGCTCTCCTTAGGGAAACTCTTCAGAGTGGAGGCCTCAAAGTGAACGCTCTAAGCGAGGGGAGGCCTGACTACACTCGACGCTCAAAGAAATGGCAAATACTCACAGTAGAGCTAACAAATGCAAAATAGCATTTATCTCATAGCTCTGTGTAGTGGAGGCTCCGAGACTGCATCTCTAGAGAGAGAAGCCTGCAACACTAGTTTTTTGGTGAGTGGAAGACAGCACTCCCCCAAAAAATAGTCAGCGAGGCACCCATGGGCCTGCCAGCTGCTATAACTGTGAGAGTGAAGGTCTCAGTACTGTGGCTGTGACAGAGAGGAGACCTATTACACTGTGCTTATCAAAAGGAGTTGAAAAAAAAAGGGTTTTGGAACCAACTCGAAGATGGGCACGGAGGATTCCCCTGCGTGGCCCACACCGTATAGGATTTCAGAAAGGACCCTGCCTTTACAGGAGGGAACCTTACCATAAGTATGGATTTTAGTGAAGTGCCTAAGTAGTGCACTTACCACTCACGTGGATTTTAGGGAATGCTCAAAACGACTTGCGTGAGTAATCACCACTAACGTGGATTTGAGGAGGTGCTCTAAGCGTAGCGAGGAAAACACCATTATTATTCCCGGGCGATAGCAAAACCCGGAAGCGGAGCTTTCAGCGAGGGGAGGCTTTAATGGTTACAGACTCTCTCGAGCGCAACAAAGCCTGACGACGCTCAGCTGAGGAAGCTCTACCGAGTGGAGGCCTTGGTATGAACACCCTCTCGAGGAAGGGAGCCCTAACTACACTCAACGCTTGAAGTGACAGGTCCACGAAAGGGCTCATATACTGAAAAGTAGAGCTGCATTATTGTGTTTCGGCCTGTATTTCTGGAGAGTGGAGGCTTAACAGAAATACCTCAAACAGAGGGAGCCTGGCGACACTCAAACCAATAAAAGCTCTCATGAATGGAGGTCTAAAAGAATGACCTGGCTACATTCAGCGCTAAGAAGTATTATCTTTATACGAGTCCACACGTCAGTAGGACTTCACAGAGAGGAGGCTTTTTAAAACATCCTTTTTTAGGGAAAAGCCTGCTACACTCAATTCTGGCAGATTGGGTTTTAGCACAATACCAGAAAATAATTTAGCGAGGCCCAGAATGGGGCCTAACAGCCAAATATGTAAGATTTCTACTTAAAAGCGGGGCTTTTTAAAGAGAGCGGAGGCTTCAGTAAAACATCTCTCTCTCAGAGAGGGAGCCTTGACGACGCTCTGTTCACCCTAACACACAAACTCCTAGGAGTGGAGGTCTCACATGTGTGTATATGAATATACACAGGGAAGGGACCTGACTACACTCATGCAAAAAGAGTATTACTCTTAGCAGGGTTTGAGCAAGCGGAGGCTTCAGCAGAGCGTTTTTTTTTTTTTTTCGCTTGAAGCAGCTTAACAACGCTGAAGAGGGTTTTTATTACATATTCCCATATGTATATGTATGTTGGATCATGTCTATACCAAGCTTACTCTAGCGGAGGTTTTAAACCTGACAACGCTTAACCCAAGAGGGGATTTCTACGAGTGGAGGTCTCTACACAAACGAGGGGAGACCTGGCTACACTCGGCACTTGGTGGCAGTAGAACTCAAGAGGAGCTCGAAAACTGCAATAACAATCACCCAAGCGGAAGACTGGTAGACAAAGAAAACATACACATACACATTTGAATATTTTATTAAAGTGTCTTTACTGTTCACATACCGGGCCATCAGATTGAGTATCAATCTCATCATCGGCCCAGCCCCAGAGTCTTTGGCGAGGGGGAAAAAGGAGGGGCAGGTAGCCGAACGGACGTGAGGGGAACCGGAGAGGAGACTCTAGGTGCCCGATCCAGGCCTGCCGCCACGCCTGCGCTGGATCGTCTCCCTTAGATCCCCTCTCCTATGCCGCGCATCACGCCTCCTCTGGGACCGACTCCTCCCGGGGGGAGGGCCCCGAGTGGCCACACTGGCAACCTGGCCTCGTCTCTGGCCCTTGGACCAGGACGGGCCTGGTTTTCCCCGGTGTTCAGGTGGGGGCGTGGACCGGCGAGGGATGCATGATTTAAAAGCCGCCGAGCGCGCCTTCGCCTCTCTGAACTTCTCGACCACCGCCTCGACGGATGTGCCGAACAATTCAGATGGCGAAACCGGCGCATCGAGGAGAAAGCGTTTCTCTTTCTCCCTGATGTCCGCCAGGTTCACCCACAGATGTCTCTCTGTGGTGTGGAGCAGCTCAGCCACCTCCTCCAGGGAAAGCTCCAGACCTCGGTCCAGATCTTTCAGTAGATCAGCCTGGTATGCCTGCAACACTGCCACCGTGTGCAGAGCAGCACCAGCCAGACCCACTGCCGCATATGCCCTGCCTTTCAACCGAGATGTTTCTCTCAAAGGCTTGGATGGCAGGGTCGGAGCCTTCAGGGTCGATGTCCCTCCCGCTGAGAGATCGTTTGCAAACGTCTGCTGAATGAGAGGCATCGACGCATATCCGCGCCCATGCATTCCCTCGACATCAGCATAATTCACATGCTGATGCCTGTGAATGCGGGCTGAATATGGCCTGTCCCATGCCTTCTCGATCTCTTATGCAGATCAGGAAGGAATGGGAGGCTCACGGGAGTTGGCTTGTTATGGCCGGGAAGAAACCGCTCGTCTAGTCTACCTAGGGCGGCCTCTTCCCCGGCGGGCTTCCACTGAAGGGGTAGCCGCGCGGTCCATAACAGACATCAACTCTTCATATGCGGGGCAGGCAGGCTGCATGGGCTCAGAGAGCTCATCTTGTTCCATTTCAGCCTCCTGCTCGCCCTGGCTTGAAGCCAAAAGAGCACTCGCTGCAGGATCGGAAGATGTGAGAGACAGCACATCTTCCGCTAGCAGCGCGTTCTCGTCTCCGGCTGACGTGCGCGAGAGATTAAACCCTCTCTCAAACTCGTCAGCCAGCTCCACCTGTGATCCCCGCGATCTCAGCCGCCGGGCAGCCTCAGCCGCCGTGGGACCCGAGCCGCGTGGGGCGGATGGATGTCCCAATTTCCTCGAGAAAAGAGACAAACGAGAACGGTGTTTCTTCAAGGTGAAACTCTCACAATGAACGCGCTCCGCTCCTTCTAGAGCAGAGCGCGTGTGCTCTACACCTAAACACACCACACAGAGGTTGTGTGCGTCATCAGGTGTCAGATTTCTCTGACACGGATCCGCACACTTCCTAAACAGTTTCTCTCTAGGCATCGCTGTACTCACTCGCTTAGAACAGAGGACTCTGAAGACAAAAAGATGGTAATGTGCTCTCAGGCACCTGCTTTTCTGCAGGCGCCTGTTGATGACGTCATAGGCTGGCGCAGGCCAGTGTCAAGTTCACTGTCGTTGTTCTATAGCTTGTTTCAGAACCGGTCATGCTGAAGGCAGTTCCCATAGTGTCCACCAGGACGCAGCATAGAGTTCCCTCCGGAAGGGAACCCACCTTCCAGGAGGCAGCGCTCGGATTTCACCCTTCTTCAGAAGGGGAGCTTACTCCTCCTGCCAGGAGCAGCGCTCTTAAGTGGAACCCTTTCTCAAAGGGGAGCAATCATACCTGACTCAGGAAGCCTGATGACAGACTCTACCCAACCAAAGGGGAATTTGTCCATACGACAGTGATGCTACTGACGAACCTTGAATTAAGGTGAGCTGCTGTCATTGAAGAGCTCTGAGAGGACCCTTTCCGCGGAAAGGGGAGCTACTAAAGTTACTTCAAGTTCCTGAGAAGGGAGCTCCTGGATAATCATGGGGACAGACTCCAACCCTGAAGGCCAAGGAGGAACGCCCGTCCTGACGAGGGGCGCTCATTGGGGACCCTTTCCTCGGAAAGGGGAGAGCCCAGCTCGTGCGTGAGGCCTGAAGAGTGAGAATCAGCCTGGACAAGAAGGACAGGCCCCTAACCCAGATGAACCGGGAGGAGAACCTGGCTCTGTCAATGAGAAATAGTACTCTAAATAAACCCCTTCCGCAGAAAGGGGAGTACTACCTCGGTTAAATCGACCCTGCCCTCGGTCTAACAGGGGGATCAACAGACCCCAATCTAGGTGGACTTATGTTCCTGTCTCAACGGGACATAAATCCCCCAGAGCAGGAACTTATGAGGACAGACTCCTAACCCTGAAGGCCAGGGAGGAACGCCCATCCAGCCGAGGGGGCGCTCATTAGGGATCCTTCCCTTGGGAAGGAGAGAGCCCAGCTCGTGTGTGAACCTGAAGAGTGAGAATCAGCCTGGACAAGAGGGACAGGCTCCTAACCCAGATGAACCGGGAGGAAAACCTGGCTTGTCAGCGAGAAGCGGTACTCTGAATAAACCCTTTCCGCGGAAAGGGGAGTACTACTTTAGTTACTTTTGAGAACTGAGAAATTGCTCCTTGAAGACAAAACTCAGGAGGTGCTTACTCTAGCGGAGGTTTTAAACCTGACAACGCTTAACCCAAGAGGGGATTTCTACGAGTGGAGGTCTCTACACAAACGAGGGGAGACCTGGCTACACTCGGCACTTGGTGGCAGTAGAACTCAAGAGGAGCTCGAAAACTGCAATAACAATCACCCAAGCGGAAGACTGGTAGACAAAGAAAACATACACATACACATTTGAATATTTTATTAAAGTGTCTTTACTGTTCACATACCGGGCCATCAGATTGAGTATCAATCTCATCATCGGCCCAGCCCCAGAGTCTTTGGCGAGGGGGAAAAAGGAGGGGCAGGTAGCCGAACGGACGTGAGGGGAACCGGAGAGGAGACTCTAGGTGCCCGATCCAGGCCTGCCGCCACGCCTGCGCTGGATCGTCTCCCTTAGATCCCCTCTCCTATGCCGCGCATCACGCCTCCTCTGGGACCGACTCCTCCCGGGGGGAGGGCCCCGAGTGGCCACACTGGCAACCTGGCCTCGTCTCTGGCCCTTGGACCAGGACGGGCCTGGTTTTCCCCGGTGTTCAGGTGGGGGCGTGGACCGGCGAGGGATGCATGATTTAAAAGCCGCCGAGCGCGCCTTCGCCTCTCTGAACTTCTCGACCACCGCCTCGACGGATGTGCCGAACAATTCAGATGGCGAAACCGGCGCATCGAGGAGAAAGCGTTTCTCTTTCTCCCTGATGTCCGCCAGGTTCACCCACAGATGTCTCTCTGTGGTGTGGAGCAGCTCAGCCACCTCCTCCAGGGAAAGCTCCAGACCTCGGTCCAGATCTTTCAGTAGATCAGCCTGGTATGCCTGCAACACTGCCACCGTGTGCAGAGCAGCACCAGCCAGACCCACTGCCGCATATGCCCTGCCTTTCAACCGAGATGTTTCTCTCAAAGGCTTGGATGGCAGGGTCGGAGCCTTCAGGGTCGATGTCCCTCCCGCTGAGAGATCGTTTGCAAACGTCTGCTGAATGAGAGGCATCGACGCATATCCGCGCCCATGCATTCCCTCGACATCAGCATAATTCACATGCTGATGCCTGTGAATGCGGGCTGAATATGGCCTGTCCCATGCCTTCTCGATCTCTTATGCAGATCAGGAAGGAATGGGAGGCTCACGGGAGTTGGCTTGTTATGGCCGGGAAGAAACCGCTCGTCTAGTCTACCTAGGGCGGCCTCTTCCCCGGCGGGCTTCCACTGAAGGGGTAGCCGCGCGGTCCATAACAGACATCAACTCTTCATATGCGGGGCAGGCAGGCTGCATGGGCTCAGAGAGCTCATCTTGTTCCATTTCAGCCTCCTGCTCGCCCTGGCTTGAAGCCAAAAGAGCACTCGCTGCAGGATCGGAAGATGTGAGAGACAGCACATCTTCCGCTAGCAGCGCGTTCTCGTCTCCGGCTGACGTGCGCGAGAGATTAAACCCTCTCTCAAACTCGTCAGCCAGCTCCACCTGTGATCCCCGCGATCTCAGCCGCCGGGCAGCCTCAGCCGCCGTGGGACCCGAGCCGCGTGGGGCGGATGGATGTCCCAATTTCCTCGAGAAAAGAGACAAACGAGAACGGTGTTTCTTCAAGGTGAAACTCTCACAATGAACGCGCTCCGCTCCTTCTAGAGCAGAGCGCGTGTGCTCTACACCTAAACACACCACACAGAGGTTGTGTGCGTCATCAGGTGTCAGATTTCTCTGACACGGATCCGCACACTTCCTAAACAGTTTCTCTCTAGGCATCGCTGTACTCACTCGCTTAGAACAGAGGACTCTGAAGACAAAAAGATGGTAATGTGCTCTCAGGCACCTGCTTTTCTGCAGGCGCCTGTTGATGACGTCATAGGCTGGCGCAGGCCAGTGTCAAGTTCACTGTCGTTGTTCTATAGCTTGTTTCAGAACCGGTCATGCTGAAGGCAGTTCCCATAGTGTCCACCAGGACGCAGCATAGAGTTCCCTCCGGAAGGGAACCCACCTTCCAGGAGGCAGCGCTCGGATTTCACCCTTCTTCAGAAGGGGAGCTTACTCCTCCTGCCAGGAGCAGCGCTCTTAAGTGGAACCCTTTCTCAAAGGGGAGCAATCATACCTGACTCAGGAAGCCTGATGACAGACTCTACCCAACCAAAGGGGAATTTGTCCATACGACAGTGATGCTACTGACGAACCTTGAATTAAGGTGAGCTGCTGTCATTGAAGAGCTCTGAGAGGACCCTTTCCGCGGAAAGGGGAGCTACTAAAGTTACTTCAAGTTCCTGAGAAGGGAGCTCCTGGATAATCATGGGGACAGACTCCAACCCTGAAGGCCAAGGAGGAACGCCCGTCCTGACGAGGGGCGCTCATTGGGGACCCTTTCCTCGGAAAGGGGAGAGCCCAGCTCGTGCGTGAGGCCTGAAGAGTGAGAATCAGCCTGGACAAGAAGGACAGGCCCCTAACCCAGATGAACCGGGAGGAGAACCTGGCTCTGTCAATGAGAAATAGTACTCTAAATAAACCCCTTCCGCAGAAAGGGGAGTACTACCTCGGTTAAATCGACCCTGCCCTCGGTCTAACAGGGGGATCAACAGACCCCAATCTAGGTGGACTTATGTTCCTGTCTCAACGGGACATAAATCCCCCAGAGCAGGAACTTATGAGGACAGACTCCTAACCCTGAAGGCCAGGGAGGAACGCCCATCCAGCCGAGGGGGCGCTCATTAGGGATCCTTCCCTTGGGAAGGAGAGAGCCCAGCTCGTGTGTGAACCTGAAGAGTGAGAATCAGCCTGGACAAGAGGGACAGGCTCCTAACCCAGATGAACCGGGAGGAAAACCTGGCTTGTCAGCGAGAAGCGGTACTCTGAATAAACCCTTTCCGCGGAAAGGGGAGTACTACTTTAGTTACTTTTGAGAACTGAGAAATTGCTCCTTGAAGACAAAACTCAGGAGGTGCTGGAAAGAACCTTTGGCTGATAAGATCACTCCAAGATCTAAAGTCCACAGAGAGAGTCTGGAAGAGGGATTCTCAGAAAAAGGCCTGCAAAGGACAATGTTAAACATGCCAAGGGCAATCCTAAGAAAGAAACTTAGGGAGCTTACCTTGAAGAGGACATAAGTCCTATGTCTAACATATGCTGAGAGGGTGGTTTACCGCACGACCTGTGGCATGGATAGGACGAACACTGCCGTAACCATAATCCGTAGGATCAGAGGGGGAGCATCCGCTTTGGACTCGTCATGTTTTTCTCTGAGAAGCAAAAACACAACACACAGGCCTGAGACAGTATTAAGTTCCTTTTCTTTATTAAAAGAAAAAAAATGGATCGTACTCACCCATAAGTGACCTGCATTTAACTCAAACTTAAACAAAAACCTGTTTAAGGAGTTAAAATCCAGACCATCGGTAATGGAGGTTCTTATAGGACATAAGAACCGCTACGTGCAGGGGGCTCATGTTGTAGGACTCAGACCTGGGCCTTCATGGAGTGAAGGACTTAAAGGCAGTGATCTACTTAGTCCAAGTCACATAAATCCAGAAAGGCCAAAGAGCCTGGGAAAACTAACAGATCAGTGAAAGACCTCCGGTTAGTCCTCCTAAAAGCAGCCCAAACCGGCAGAGTGGGCTGTCTACTTAAACCCTAGCAGGGGAGACAGCACCATCTAGGCAAGAGCTTAAAAAGAACTGTTTTTCTCTTTTTTAAAAACCCCCAAAGGGGAGTAATCAGTAAGCCAACACACAGACATCCGCAGATATTTGTATGTGTAGGAGGGACTAGCAGAGGTAAAAAAAAAAAATGACCGAAAGCCTCCAGCCCTAAAGGAGGAAGAATTAACACACAGCTAACCTCAGACAGCTGTAGTTAATAAGACTGTTCTGCCATAATCATGGTCGAACTAGTCTAGGAAAATATCCCCCTTTTATATATTGTGACGAGTGTCTCTGGGCTCATCAGCGTCGCCCTGGCAACCAACACGCAACACCTGCACCTCCTCGTCAGCGGCCGATCGGTCCCAGCTGCCGCTCATCAGCCCGCAGCATAAGACGCCGCTGCTGCGTTCACTCAGACAGACTCACGTCTCACGCTGATCACACTGATGCTAACGTTCTCTCTTTTGTCACACAGAGGGCAGCGAGTGACCGACGGCCGCAGCACGCACGCCTGGACACCCCCTTCACGGACACGAGAACTTCACTAGAGCACCAGTTTGGATCACGCTGAGCACCGTTCACCACTTTTATTTGCACAAGTATTCAATAAAATCCACCCTCCGGGGCTTTTGCACTGAGCTGCCTTGTTGTGTGATCTCTCAACCGTGACACCTGGTGGAGAATGCGGGCAACTGCATGAGAGATCACACACAAGTGTTTGCATTCACCCGCACTGAAAGACGTCTTTTTTTTCTGTTCACTCTTCTTTTAGAATCGGTCAGCGCGCTCTCTCTCCATGGAGACGAATGAATTACCGAACGCCTTACCGAAGTCACCGTCCGCCAGCAGCAGATCATGGAACATCTGGCTACTCGGCAGGGCAGGACCGAAGAGGAACTCGCCGCCCTCCGAGCCCAAGCTGCCTCACGCGTTCCATTACCTGATCCTCGGATGCAAGCAGCACGGCTGCTGCCGAAGATGACCGCGCAGGATGATGTGGAGGCTTATCTACAAATGTTTGAGTCCACCGCTCACCGCGAAGGCTGGGAACCGGACGACTGGGCTTCAGCGCTGGCGCCCCTCCTCACAGGCGAAGCTCAACGGGCGTTCTTCTCGCTGTCCCCAACAGCAGCCGGTGATTATAGAGAGGTGAAGAGAGAAATTCTCGCCAGATTGGGTCTGTCTCCTATTTGTGCGGCCCAACAGTTCTTCGAGTGGGAGTATAAAGCCCGGGTGCCAGCGCGAGCCCAGGCTGCCGAACTCGTCCGCTTGGCACAGCACTGGCTGCTTGAAGGAGAGCCCACCGCAGCCCAGGTAATGGAACGCGTGGTGGTCGATCGCCTCCAGCGAGCCCTGCCCCGAGTCCTTCGCCAAGCTGTCGGGATGAAAAACCCCACCACCGTCATGTCCCTTGTGGAGGCGATCGAGCTGGCGGACGCCATCCACCACCGGGAGGTCGGAGAGAGAGCGCCGCCGTTTCCCCGGAGGGTGGTCCAGGAGCGACGCACGCCGGAGGGCACCCCGCGCGCAGTTAGCAGGCCGACGGTTCCCTCGCCGATGGACGAGCCGATGCCCACCGCCGAGCCGACAACACCTCCGCGGACCTGGCTGGCGGGTTGCATCCTACATCAGCGCGTCCCGCCGGCGGCACCAGAAGCGGACGTCACCGTGAATGGAAAACCCGTGCGAGCGCTTCTGGATTCGGGCAGTGCGGTCACCCTCATACAAGCTCGGCTGTGCCCTCCCCGTCCCAACCAAAAGAGCCTGCTACCCATTACGTGTGTGCACGGAGATACCCAACAGGTCCCAGCTCGTCGTATCAACGTCGCTGCAGCTCATGGCAATTGGCCTGTGGAGGCTGGAATCATGGAGAATCTGCCGGTCTCACTGCTCCTCGGACGGGACTGGCCGGGGTTTGACCGCCTGCTCGCCGCTGCCGCCCAACCCGCCGGCCAGGAAGGGAACCGTCGTCGCCGCAGGCGCCCCCGAAGACCCCGCCGCCAACCGGCCCTGCTTGTTTCGGACAGCGGGAGAGATGGTGAGTCCCCCTCTCAAAATACTAACCTTTTCTATGATGTGTTTCGTCAGGCCAGCGAGGGGGGCTCATTCGCCAAGGAACAACGGGAGGACGATCGACTGAAACATTGCTGGGGACAAGTCCGCGCGGTGGATGACAAAGACGTCCTCCCACGGCCCCATCCTCTCCCGCATTTCATTGTCCGAAAGGGCCTGCTATACTGCGTCGCCCAGCGAAGGGGGGAGGAGAAGGAGTTACTGGTCGTTCCACGGACCAAAACGGAGGCCGTGTTAGAGCTCGCCCACTCCCACCCCATGGCCGGTCACCTGGGGGCTGCTAACACCGCACAACGGGTTCGAGACCGTTTTCACTGGCCCGGATTGGACGCGGAAGTGAAACGGTTTTGCCAGGCCTGTCCCACATGCCAGCGGACCGCGCCTAGAACTCCTCCCCCCAGTCCGCTCATCCCATTACCCATCATTGAGGTGCCCTTCGAGCGGATCGGACTGGATCTTGTGGGGCCGTTGCCTAAGTCTGCCCGTGGTCATGAGCACATCCTCGTCATCGTCGACTACGCCACCCGGTATCCGGAAGCAGTCCCCCTGCGGAAAGCAACTGCGAAGGCCATCGCCCAGGAGCTGTTTCTGTTGGCCAGCCGGGTGGGTATCCCATCAGAGATACTGACTGACCAGGGTACACCGTTCATGTCCCGGCTAATGGCAGACCTCTGCAGGCTGCTGCGGGTGAAACAGTTGAGGACGACAGTCTATCATCCGCAGACCGACGGGCTCGTGGAACGTTTTAATCAAACCCTCAAGCAGATGCTTCGGAGGGTAGCTGCCGAGGACAGACGCGACTGGGACCTGATGCTCCCGTATGTCCTGTTCGGGATCCGCGAAGTACCTCAGGCCTCAACTGGTTTCACCCCCTTCGAGCTCCTGTTCGGCCGCCAGCCACGGGGGCTGCTGGATGTCGCTCGGGAGGCCTGGGAGCAGCAGCAGCCTGCACCCCACCGCACGGTCATCGAGCACGTGAAGCAGATGAGGGAAAGGATCGACCGGGTCATGCCATTAGTCCGGGAACACCTCAGCAAGGCGCAGCAGGCCCAACAACGCCACTACAACCGGGCAGCCCAACCACGGGAATTCCAACCGGGAGACAGGGTGATGGTATTGGTCCCCACCTCCGCCTGCAAGTTCCTGGCGTCCTGGCAGGGCCCCTATACTGTGGTGGAAAAGGTCGGACCAGTAACTTACCGACTACGGCAGCCTGGACGACGACGGACCGAACAGCTCTATCACATTAATCTCCTCAAGAGATGGCAAGGGACCAACGAGCAGGTGGCCGCCCTCAGTCTCACCGATCCCGTGGTTGTCGACATGAATCCCCATCTGTCGGCTGCCCAGAAGACCGAGCTGCAACACCTGGTCAGTCAGTTCGAGGATGTGTTCTCCTCCCAGCCCGGGCAGACCAACGTCATCCAACATGACATCAAAACGCCCCCTGGAGTGATCGTCAGGCAACGGCCCTACAGAGTCCCAGAGGCTCGTCGGCAGGCTATCGAAGAGGAAATTCAACAGATGCTGAAGTTGGGGGTAATAGAACCATCTCGCAGCCCGTGGTCCAGCCCCATCGTGATGGTACCTAAGCCGGATGGCACCCTCCGCTTCTGCAACGACTTCCGCCGGCTGAACGAAGTCTCCGAATTCGACAGCTACCCCATGCCTCGGGTGGATGAGCTGTTGGACCGGCTGGGGAGGGCCCGGTACATCTCAACCCTCGACCTTACCAAAGGATATTGGCAAGTTCCGCTTACCCCCTCGGCAAAACCGAAGACGGCGTTCTCCACTCCCAGTGGACACTGGCAGTACCGGACCCTCCCCTTCGGCTTGCACGGAGCACCCGCCACCTTCCAGCGTATGATGGATATCCTCCTGAGGCCCCACCAAGCCTACGCGGCTGCATACCTGGACGACGTCGTCGTGCACTCCGAGGCATGGGATGAACACCTGGAACGTCTGCGGAGGGTGCTCTCGGAGCTCCGGCGGGCTGGACTAACCGCCAACCCCCGCAAATGCCACCTAGCGCTCTCCGAAGCGAAGTACCTGGGCTTCCAAGTCGGCCGCGGCCTCATCCGGCCCCAGGACAGGAAGGTAGAAGCGATACTCACCGCTCCCCAGCCTCAGACGAAGACCCAGGTACGAGCCTTTTTGGGGTTGGCGGGATACTATCGCTGTTTTATCCCCAACTTCTCCTCTCTAGCCGCCCCCCTGACAGACCTGACCAGGAAGGGGCAGCCCGAGAAGATTCGCTGGACGCCCGCCACAGAAGAGGCGTTCGCCGGACTCAAGACTGCCCTCACCTCAGCGCCGGTACTCCGTGCCCCGGACTTCCGCTGCCCCTTCCTGCTGCAGACGGATGCCTCCGATACCGGACTCGGGGCCGTACTATCGCAGATCCAGGAAGGTGAGGAGCATCCTATTATTTATATCAGCAGGAAGCTGTCCTCGGCTGAGAAGAACTACGCCGCCGTAGAGAAGGAGGCCCTGGCCATCAAGTGGGCAGTCCTGGAGCTGCGATATTACCTCCTCGGCCGCAAGTTCACCCTGGTGACCGACCACGCCCCCCTACAGTGGATGGCCCGCGCCAAGGACACCAACGCCAGGGTGACTCGCTGGTTCCTCGCGCTCCAGGACTTCCACTTCGAAGTCCGCCACCGCGCCGGGGCCGCCAACGCCAATGCAGATGGGCTCTCACGGATATGGACAGCTTTTGCAGGTCTGTCAGGGGTCATTCCCCACCCACCCCTTAATTCACCCCTACTGTCTCCATTCGTTCCCAGGACCAGAACGACGCTTAGGGGGGGGGGATGTGACGAGTGTCTCTGGGCTCATCAGCGTCGCCCTGGCAACCAACACGCAACACCTGCACCTCCTCGTCAGCGGCCGATCGGTCCCAGCTGCCGCTCATCAGCCCGCAGCATAAGACGCCGCTGCTGCGTTCACTCAGACAGACTCACGTCTCACGCTGATCACACTGATGCTAACGTTCTCTCTTTTGTCACACAGAGGGCAGCGAGTGACCGACGGCCGCAGCACGCACGCCTGGACACCCCCTTCACGGACACGAGAACTTCACTAGAGCACCAGTTTGGATCACGCTGAGCACCGTTCACCACTTTTATTTGCACAAGTATTCAATAAAATCCACCCTCCGGGGCTTTTGCACTGAGCTGCCTTGTTGTGTGATCTCTCAACCGTGACAATATATACACATATATATATATATATATATATACACATACACGCATACATAACATGCATATGTATATACATATACATACATACATTCATATTATGGCAGTAAATTAACTCCACAATCGCGACGCGTAGCCCATATTCGGCTCCCGCGGGAGCTAAACAAGCTGTAATTTACCACACCCACGTAGCAGAGAGTCGTTGCAAGTGGGTATGAGAGCGTGCCTCTCGTTACAAACAAGCAATGAATGCACCGATTGCATTCTACTCTCTCAAGAGCTAATCTTGCTTGCGTTCTCCCCTCACAGCTCGGGCAGTGTGAAAGTGCGGGTATCAGATTACCACACACGTCACAAGCAGGCCTCCGGTGAGAGAATATGCACTCCTAGACAAAGAGAAGGCTGAAGACAGCGAAGAGGATATGTGTTTACTCCGGTGGCTCTTTATACTGTGTTGCCCGGTAGTGACACACCAGCAGCGACGAGCGCGCCGAGGTGACGTCATACGCTGTCGCCGGCCATTTCATGTTGTTTTTCTATATGCATTCTTCAGACAAGAGTCACGCTGCAGCGTTCCCCAATAGCGACCCCTAGGGGACGCGGTGAGAGTTCCCTCGGAAGGGAACTACGTTTATGCGTGGTTAGTGAAAAACTAAAGTTTTGAAGTCACTGAAGTCTACTGCAGATTTACTTTAGAAAAACAACAGGAATGGACACAAAAACACTTTGGTGTAAACACCTGCTTATTCACATGACAATGCAGTAGTTGAAGCTTCACGAAGTTAGTTTACTCCTCAAAGAATAGCCTTAAAATCTTTTAATTTACAGATATTTGGTTAAACCCTAAAACACAATACAATGAAATGTGTAATTTAAAATTTGGGTAAAACAATAGAGAATCAATAGAGAAAATCCCTTCATATTGTCATGGACCTTATTTTTACTGACTTTTCTTAGAGTGTTTCTTAAGTGTCCTGATACTGTTTTACTGACAGAGAAACTGCTCCAGATGATTTACTCAATACTATCACATCAAACTGAATTGTGTATTGATTCACACATTTGTCAAAACCCATCTAACACCTTCAATCTGTTCTGCTCTTACTGACTGTTTATTCTGAAGACTCAAGTCTCAAGTCTTATGGAAATGCAGAATAGTTACATGAGCGCTAGACATACTCAAGAAAAATAAAACTCATCTATAAAATTTTTGAAGGGGGAAAAAAACATGACTTGATTCTTGACAGATGAAATCCTGAACTTCTGGTGAATTTCAAAGCTTAATGTTGCTATTTTCAAACTTCATGGCAGGTAAATATATTTTGTCCAATGTGACAGTTTGCTTCATAGCAAATCCTTTTTACCTTGACCTGATCTGCATGCCACTGTTTGAATATATTATAAATTGTGGCCATGAAGTACTTTTTAATCCTTATCACTTGAGCTCTGATTTAATTTAACCTTTTAACATTTAATTAATGATCATTTCTATTATGACAACTCTTGGAATATTTTAGCATGGTAATGGATATGACAATGTTGATGAATTTGATTGCAGTGAAATAGATCTGCTACGCAAAATAACTCAGGACTTGACTTGAGACTTTAATGAAAAGACTCAAGACTTACTTGGAACTTGTGCAATGACTCACCTCTGATGTAGACAATAAACATTTTTGGAAAATATTATTATTTTTGAATTGAACTGAAGCTATTTTCCCTTTGCAAAAAAACAAGCAAAAAAAAACAGAAAATACTCAACCATAGATTTATTTGTATGCACAAATATCATATATGTGACCCTGGACCACAAAACCAGTCTTAAGTCGCTGGGGTATATTTGTAGCAATAGCCAAAAATACATTGCATGGGTCAAAATTTTTGATTTTTCTTTTATGCCAAAAATCATTAAGAAATTAAGTAAAGTTCATGTTCCATGAAGATTTTTTGTAAAATTCCTAATGTAAACATATCAAAATGTAATTTTTGATTTGTAATATGCATTGTTAAGAACCTAATTTGGACAACTTTAAAGGTGATTTTCTCAGTCTTTTTGATTTTTTTGCATCCTCAGATTTCTGATTTCAAATAGATGTATCTCAGTCAAATATTGTCCTATCATAATAAACCATACATCAATAGAAAGCTTATTTATTGAGCTTTCATATGATGTATAAATCTCAGTTTTGTCTAATTTAACCTTATGACTGGTTTTGTGGTCCAGGATCACATATAATTAGCTGTAGCAGATGTATACAGGTGGAGCTGGGGAGATGGAGGGTTTCTGATCAACTCTAAAAGCATGCTGCAAAATAATGTACTTGTTGACTTTTTTTTTTTCAGGAACAGGTGCCACCTACAGGCCTGTTAGGTGAACTTAGGTCAAAAACACATGAAATAGTGATGTTAAATGACCTTTAAATATTTTACTACTGTTAATAACTGTCACAATCTCCAGCCTTCCTACTATAATTTCATATAAATGTATTATTGTAACCTAATTAATAATGTGCCACTAATTTGGACAAAGACTTATTTAAGACTTGAAGTTAAGGACTTGCAACTTGACTTGGACTTGCCTGTCTTAACTCGGGACTTGACTTGAGACTTGAATGCTAAGACTTTGAACTTGTCAGATGACTCAGTCCCACTTCTGATGTAGACAATAAACATTTTTCGAAATGATTATTATTTTTAATTGAATTGAAGCTATTTTCTCTTTGAAAAAAAAAAAAAAAAAAAACTTTTTATGCACAAATAACATATATAATTAGCTGTAACAGATGTATACAGGTGGAGCTGGGGAGGTGGAGAGGTCTGATCAAGTCTAAAAGCACGCTGCAAAATGCTCTAGTGGATGCTAACCAGTCATTGAATGTCACGATCAGACTGGGTTGTGGAGTGGAGATGGAATGAGGAGAACCGGAGTAAATGAAACGTAAACAGTTTATTAAATGAAACACTGAAACTAACATAAACAAAAACCGGGAGCATAAGAAGCACATGAAACCAGGCAAACAGCAGTAACAGAAATCATTGACGGACAAATGGGGAGTGAACACACAGACTCTTAAATACACTGAAACGGGGGTGTGGTCACTAACAAGATAACAGGATGACAAGGGGGAAATGCAAATATGGGCATAGAAGGAACCAAAAAGACTAACCAAAAGGGGGAGAAACAAGGACTAAACCAAATGAACTATAAACATGGGGGGGGAAACACTTGGAAAACATAACAGAACAGGACAATACACAGACATAACTCTGACATTGAAATGTAAGGCAGCAGGCTCATCAGCTTGTGCCAAGTAGTTAATGCTGTGAATATCATCAGCTTGCGTTAAGGACCTATTAGCCTGCGCCATCAAGAGTTTCTTGACATAACTTGGCATTAGTTCATTACGATATGCAATCAGGAAGGCTGAGATAATGATTTACAACCTTTCTGTAAAGAATAACATTGAATTATTATGCACAATAAAGGTTATCAAGCCGATCTGCATAAAAACACATTAACATATTGCTGCTTTATTATAGTTTAGTTAAGTGTAAGCATTACTGGCATTATTATCACTTAATGTTCTTTGTTTTATGAGCTTCTTATGTGTCAAAATAACAGTACAGAGTAAAACATATTTTCATATAAATATATAGTTGACTATATATTTTAGATAAAGCATAAGCAATATGTATTAGGAATATTTAACCTTTTGACCTCACATAAACTGATGAATTCAACAGACATACAGTTAAAAACATTAGATTTCTCCATTTGAGCTCGAATCAAATGCATTCATAACTGTGTCGGCTTACATAAGAGTATCACCACATGTAGGAGAGCTGCTCATGAAACACAAGAGAGGCAGATGGGAGAAAAATACCTTATGTGAGCCATCAGCTTGTGCCTCTGAGAGAAGGAATCCTCTGGCTAGTGCAAATGAATCAGTGTGCAGTGAACTACATGGCATTATCTACACTGAAGTGCCATTTCCATTCACAGCAGTGCTGAACAAGCTTCCGGCCTCTGTCCCGCTGCCTTCATCGTCCTTATGGGCACACATTTACCCATCCAGGCATCGCTGTCCTCAGCTAGCGGGGGATGACACTAAGGTCTCTGAGGAGGAGGTTCCAGATTGGTGATGTGGCATTTGTTCAGCTGGCTTAAACGCAGAGAACTTCACCATCAGCAGTTTGTGAACTTGTTTTGGCTCGAAATTTTAGTGTCACAGACTGCATTTGTTAAATAACCTGAATTAACCTTAATTAAAGATTATCACTTGCAGTGTTGTGCTGTCGCCTCAAACATCTAATATTCATTTTCAGGTGGCAGAGTCTTAATTTATTCAATTAACCATGTAGCTTTTAAGTAAATAATCTTTTTATTAATTAAGTAGCGGGGCAGCATTTGCACAAGTTATTGTTTTGTTTACCTTGACAATATAATGACATACCATATGAATATATGTTCTGTCAGCTACTTAGAATCACAACTACAGTGAGGCATAATTAACAAATAATCACTCAGTCAGGTCTATTTAATGAACTGATTAACAAATCGGTCTGAATCATTCCGATAGCTCACTCACACTGATTCATTTCGAGTGGTTTCTCAAGCAACGGTAACAGTACGCAGCTTGTGAATGTAGGTCAATACATTTTCAGATTAAAATGGTACACAAAAACAGTGCATTTGCCATAAGTGTCATGGAGTATCATTTAAATATCACTTATAATTATTTAGTACAAAGAAATAGTAAAATACTATGGTATATCATCTCTGTACCATAGTAGCTACACTGTAAAAAACAAAAACAAAAAAACACAATTTGTTGAGTAAACTTAAAATAATTTCTTACCCTGCTGCCCTAAAATTTTAAGTTGAATCAATTCATATATCTAAGTTGTCACTTAGTACAACTTAACATCTTAAGTTGACTAAACTTTCTGAGTTGCCTGAACTTAAAAATTATAAGGCAGCCAGGTAACAAATTATTTTAAGTTGATTCAACAAATTGTTTTTTACAGTGTACTACCACACAATGCTACTAAAGGGAAATCTGATGTTTACGGTTTCTGACATAGGTCGAGACGTGGGGTGAAGACATCATCGTTTCACAAAATATATGATTGGCTGTACACACAAAAACGCAAAAAAACGGTGTTGTTTCCAGATTTATCCTTTCTGTGATCCAGTTTAAAAAAAATAGCAGTTTCATGCTCCCATGCCGGATCCATCGAGACGAAATGTCAATATGATATAACATGTTTATATATACACCTAAACACGTCTCCGTGTGGACGGGCCTAAAACAGACAATTAATTTCCAGTCATTTAATACCATGATTGAAGCTGACTGTGGTGGGGGGCATTAAATAGTGGCCATGACATGACTTTAGGATGTGACAGGAGCAACAAGACCTGTGATTTATATATATATATATATATATATATATATATTATTTTCTTTTTTTTTTTTTTCTTTTTTTGCAGTATGGTAATTTGTCCATTTAAATTTTCAGTTTTGTCAGGTTTCACATAGCTGTCATTGAGAGAAAGGACTCAAAGGAGCAAGTGAACCCATTCACTTAAACAATAGGTGATATATTGAGCATGAGCAGCAGCACACAAAGACAGAAGAAAATATACATCAACGTCAAAGACGCTTTTAAAAATGCAAATGCAATATGATTAATGAGATGGCTAAATTTAACAAGGGTATCAAGAGCCGGGTGAAAAAGCTAAAGCATTTATTATCACTGTAGAGTTCTGCTAGTACAGAGTTGTCCCAAAGGAGAACTGCCCATAATCCTGTCGTATACATTAGGGATTCACAGACTGTCAGAGAGTCTACAGTCAGACCCAAGGCTAGATCTCAGCAAAACCATCACACAAATGGGTAAAGAATCAAAAAGCAGCCATGAGCCAGTGGGGAAATAAAAGAAGCCAATATGCATGTTTTAAGTTTCAAAGGCTGATAAAAGGAGATTTTTTTCCCACACTCACAATGCAGGAAAGGATTCAGATAATGGGAAAGCCACTTAATGCTGAGTGTAGACAATAACATGAAAACGTGTACACTCTGTCACGGTCTGTAAAAAACAACATCTGGATGTTGCACATTAAAGGGATTTGACATGTGTTAAGACCAACAGTGCTTTTTGCAGGCAGATGGTGTATTTATGGTATGTCTAGCAGGGTTAACTGGACCATGATAAACAGCCAAATTTTTACTGCATTTATAAAAGACCAAGAATGAAGGATATACGAATTCTGGTCATGACATCTTCAATGGTACTACAAAGAAACTGTTTGAACCAACAACACAAGAGATTAGGTAATGAGAGCACATCACACAAGTAAAACAGTGTTTTGTGTTAGTGATAACAGAATTAATTACCCATATAAATGGCTTGCAAAGCCTCATTGAACCATAAACAAACATTACCAGACATAAAGTACAATATAGAGCTAAAAAATCAGCCACTTTTTCTACTATATCTGGCCTTGCTCATGTTGAGGAGGCAAAAAGGGCTGAAGAACATAGAGTCAGATGTTGTAAACATTTCTAGTTGTTTACTAAGGAAGTCAACAGTAATTTTCCAAAATCCTACACTCTTAAAAATTCTGAGTTAAAAACAACCATTCCTTTTTTCTTTTTCTTTTTTTGGCAACCCAGTGCTTTGTAAATATTGTTCAGAACACATGCTGGGTTATTTTAACCCAGCGATTCTCAATTCCAGTCCTGGGGTACCACTGCTCTGCACATTTTGTTTGTCTCTCTTATCTGACGCCCTCGGTTCATTTTATTGATCTCCCTCCTGATGATGTCAATCAGGTGAGTTAAATAAGGGAGACATACAAAATGTGCAGAGCAGTGGTACCAGGACTAAAATTGAGAACCACTCCATTAACCCATTTGCTGGGTTGTTTTTTGACATAGTGCTGGGTCAGTCAACCAACTGAAGGTTTTTAATTTTAAATAATAAAAATGCAAGCTAAATTCACAAAATCTTCAAAAACATTCAGTAAAGATTTTAGGACGTGACAGGAGCAACAAGACCAGCCAATGGGAATAGAAAAACTGCTATCATATAAGTCAGTTCATTAAATTACTTATATTCATGACTTATCTTACATTCATGTTTGAAAAGTTACATCAAAAACAGCTTTACTTTGTGCCATCTTGTCTGTCAGACATTTAAGTTCTAACCTCTCAAATGCATATAGCACGACCATAGCTGCAACAATGGCGCAGTAGATTCAATTGCGCTCCAGTTTAATCAGTGGAGAGCATGGTAACCTTGTTACACGACAGACAACAATGTCGCGTCATGTTTCAGTCCTGGTTGTGCATTCGTTTGGCGGGAAGTGAAACTTCCCAAAGTAGTTTCATACTTTAGGCTTCAGTTTTGCATATGCATACAGCCTATTCCATTTGACACAAACACAGGCGGACAACACATGCGCACTAGAAAGTTGACCAATATCTGCTCTATTTCTCTCCAGAAGTTATGAAATTTTGATTTTCTAGTTTAAATTAAATGTTTTACTCAAATTGTTGAAAAAAATAAATAAATAAATAAAATAAATAAGCATGTGCGAGAAATTCCACACTTAATTAAATGTGTTGCTTGCAGTTTCTTTGTAATTATTTTTGACATTTTCATTAGTACAAGTTAAAACTGTTTCAAAGCAAACCATCTGTTAGTGCATGATGCCTTAAAATGATAATTCTTTAGGCAGTTCACTAGGTGCAAATACGTTTTGAATACAATGATGCATGTAAACCATTTGTGAAAGCCTATTTTGAACGGTTAATAGGGAAAAAAATGAGGAAATTTTTTTCGCTGCACTATTAGTACAGTATTCTGTAGTTGCATAACTTTTTTGTAACACCACTGATATAATTTAGCTCGTTCCCAAAAAATAGGCTCACTGTTCTGCACCATTTGAGCAAAATGAAGCAATTCAATTAAATCCAGAGAGACAATGCTATATGAGATTAATGAGGGAAGTTGGAAAATTAACGGAAATCTCGCCAGCAATCAGGGCCATTGTGAGAATCCGCGGCCATCTTTTAGCACCTGTCAAAACACATAAAGCCAAAGATTCATTTGCATCAAGGGCACAAATGAGGGATGAAACCGAACCGAAAAATCATTTAGCCTTGAACTGCCACTTATTATGATTTGGCTTGACTCTAAAACTATCCACTGAGAGTCGCAAGCATATAGAAATGAAGACCTCAGTCCAGTTCGTCTGTTCTGAAATAGATCAGACTTGGCATCAGAAATCAGTCAGTCAGTCAGATTTGACTTTATGAGGGTAATGTCTATTCTTAGGGAACAGCACTGTGCTGGCAGGCTAGTTTGAACCCTGACTTGGCTCCAAGTTAGTCTCAGCCATTAATATTAAAGCTTCTGCCTCCTGGCTGTCAAGAGAAATGACACTGAGAGAAGACACAACACTAATGGAGAGATCACTCTTTGATGCCCTTTAACCTGTCTCTGTCTGGCCTTGGATCAAATCCATCCACAGCACAATCTAGTCTGGGACACACACCTGAAGTTATTTCTGTAGCTCATCCAGTAAGAAGAAAAGGTTGTTTAGTTGCACCTCTGGCTGATGTTGCAACGATGTTGCTCACTTCACTTAGCTACATCCTTTTAAATGACTTTGTCAGTGCAATTTTCTGATGTCGCTCCAAGCAGAACTCGTCTCGCTCGTCTGCCTACAAGAAAATCCCCATCCAAAACAAGCACTGTGTGTAATCACAGAATTTTGGCTTATAAAAGAGCTACTTTATTGAACTCCACAGCAAAGTGGTTGCCATAGGCATAAATTATGATTTTTCTTTTTACTAAGTTTCTTTTACCGCAGTGTTGAAACACTTTATGCTTTTGATTTTTTTTCTTCAGTCAAGTTAATGAAACACAAGGAAATGAATATAACTATAAAGCTTGAGCACTGCTGTTCTCTCCCATTAGCCTTCCACCAATAATTGCTCTACAGCTCATTACAAAGGCTGCAGTTGTTCCTATCATTTCTTAATTTTATTACTCTCTGAATCATGCACATTGCATACACATTCTTAAGGTCTAATATTATATTACTATATTTAAGACTATAAAATGCATTTAAACATGTTTAGGACCTATTTAATTGCTTCTGGTTGAAAAGTGACTGGATAAAATAATAAACACAAGATCATTTGTATGTTACAATTACATATTTTGGTATTTTAGACATTTTCATCCAAAAAGCTGACAGTTGCTTGTGGATTGCCTCTGTAACTCATTCTTAAAATACTGTCGAATCAATAGCTGTCACATGCATACAGGTTGATTTTTTTTAAAGGTGACTATAAGAAGGATGTCTTATTTGGCTTATCTTGAACTCCACAAGTTTGTGAAAAAAAAAAGGGTGATCCATGTTCCCCAGCATGATTTGATAATGCCACAAAGGGCATCTTGTGCTTTGTACAAAGCAGCACTTGTGTGCAAATATATACACAAATGTATTTAGTGACCTTAAATTATGCAGAAACTTAACAAATAATGGTTTTACAATCCAAAGATCCAAAAACATTTTTTTTTTTATGTAACATATCAACAGGATTTTAATTCAAGTATCTTTAACGTCACCTGTAGAGTTTTGAATGTAGACATTTGGACCCCACAGTGTACAATTAGTTTTTCTGATATGATTAAGCTGAAGTCTGTACATTCTGACTTCAACAAGCAGTTCTTTGTGAAGTTCAAGCTGACTTTATGTATATCCAGTATATCGGTATCTATAGCTCGAGAAAAAAGCGGGAAATCTCTTACCTGCGCAGCCATAAATGACAGATCCATGATGATATGCTTATCAGAACAATAACTAAAGCTTCAGGAAGAGCAGGTAAGCTAGCTTTCCGTGTCGTCTCTGTCCACCGGTGTAACCTATTTACATCCAAATGACATCGTCGTATTCAGCTTCAGCCTCCGGGTACATGAATCCTCAACATCTGATGTGCGTCTGCGATCATTTTAGAGACGGATCAACAGCGAGACGAGGGTGAGACAGACCAGAAGAGAGGAAACAAGAGGATGGAGAGAGAGAGAGAGAGAGAGAGAGAGAGAGAGAGAGAGAGAGGACCGAGTGAGGGAGCGTGTGCTTGCCTTATTCATATTCACTTGTTTTTGTGACGCCGACGTCTCGAAAATATTTTTTGGACAAAGCTTTTGTAGATGCGCCACAAATATGAGCTTTAAATATTTAGCCACATTCGCTCTTTTAAAATCAGTTTTGTCTAACTTATCGACATACAAATTTGACTAGCCTATGTTCATTTATACAGCCACAAAGTATCAAAAAACGTTCATGATAAAGTGGTTTTACTTATTGATTTGTCGGAGATTTGTAAATGCGACATCAATATG
>NC_133373.1:13991458-14022899 GCF_049309525.1 Garra rufa | reverse complement strand
TAAAGTACAATATAGAGCTAAAAAATCAGCCACTTTTTCTACTATATCTGGCCTTGCTCATGTTGAGGAGGCAAAAAGGGCTGAAGACATAGAGTCAGATGTTGTAAACATTTCTAGTTGTTTACTAAGGAAGTCAACAGTAATTTTCCAAAATCCTACACTCTTAAAAATTCTGAGTTAAAAACAACCATTCCTTTTTTCTTTTTCTTTTTTTGGCAACCCAGTGCTTTGTAAATATTGTTCAGAACACATGCTGGGTTATTTTAACCCAGCGATTCTCAATTCCAGTCCTGGGGTACCACTGCTCTGCACATTTTGTTTGTCTCTCTTATCTGACGCCCTCGGTTCATTTTATTGATCTCCCTCCTGATGATGTCAATCAGGTGAGTTAAATAAGGGAGACATACAAAATGTGCAGAGCAGTGGTACCAGGACTAAAATTGAGAACCACTCCATTAACCCATTTGCTGGGTTGTTTTTTGACATAGTGCTGGGTCAGTCAACCAACTGAAGGTTTTTATTTATAATAATATTAAATAATAAAAATGCAAGCTAAATTCACAAAATCTTCAAAAACATTCAGTAAAGATTTTAGGACGTGACAGGAGCAACAAGACCAGCCAATGGGAATAGAAAAACTGCTATCATATAAGTCAGTTCATTAAATGACTTATATTCATGACTTATCTTACATTCATGTTTGAAAAGTTACATCAAAAACAGCTTTACTTTGTGCCATCTTGTCTGTCAGACATTTAAGTTCTAACCTCTCAAATGCATATAGCACGACCATAGCTGCAACAATGGCGCAGTAGATTCAATTGCGCTCCAGTTTAATCAGTGGAGAGCATGGTAACCTTGTTACACGACAGACAACAATGTCGCGTCATGTTTCAGTCCTGGTTGTGCATTCGTTTGGCGGGAAGTGAAACTTCCCAAAGTAGTTTCATACTTTAGGCTTCAGTTTTGCATATGCATACAGCCTATTCCATTTGACACAAACACAGGCGGACAACACATGCGCACTAGAAAGTTGACCAACATCTGCTCTATTTCTCTCCAGAAGTTATGAAATTTTGATTTATTAGTTTAAATTAAATGTTTTACTCAAATTGTTGAAAAATAAAATAAAAAAAATAAAATAAATAAGCATGTGCGAGAAATTCCACACTTAATTAAATGTGTTGCTTGCAGTTTCTTTGTAATTATTTTTGACATTTTCATTAGTACAAGTTAAAACTGTTTCAAAGCAAACCATCTGTTAGTGCATGATGCCTTAAAATGATAATTCTTTAGGCAGTTCACTAGGTGCAAATACGTTTTGAATACAATGATGCATGTAAACCATTTGTGAAAGCCTATTTTGAACGGTTAATAGGGAAAAAAATGAGGAAATTTTTTTCGCTGCACTATTAGTACAGTATTCTGTAGTTGCATAACTTTTTTGTAACACCACTGATATAATTTAGCTCGTTCCCAAAAAATAGGCTCACTGTTCTGCACCATTTGAGCAAAATGAAGCAATTCAATTAAATCCAGAGAGACAATGCTATATGAGATTAATGAGGGAAGTTGGAAAATTAACGGAAATCTCGCCAGCAATCAGGGCCATTGTGAGAATCCGCGGCCATCTTTTAGCACCTGTCAAAACACATAAAGCCAAAGATTCATTTGCATCAAGGGCACAAATGAGGGATGAAACCGAACCGAAAAATCATTTAGCCTTGAACTGCCACTTATTATGATTTGGCTTGACTCTAAAACTATCCACTGAGAGTCGCAAGCATATAGAAATGAAGACCTCAGTCCAGTTCGTCTGTTCTGAAATAGATCAGACTTGGCATCAGAAATCAGTCAGTCAGTCAGATTTGACTTTATGAGGGTAATGTCTATTCTTAGGGAACAGCACTGTGCTGGCAGGCTAGTTTGAACCCTGACTTGGCTCCAAGTTAGTCTCAGCCATTAATATTAAAGCTTCTGCCTCCTGGCTGTCAAGAGAAATGACACTGAGAGAAGACACAACACTAATGGAGAGATCACTCTTTGATGCCCTTTAACCTGTCTCTGTCTGGCCTTGGATCAAATCCATCCACAGCACAATCTAGTCTGGGACACACACCTGAAGTTATTTCTGTAGCTCATCCAGTAAGAAGAAAAGGTTGTTTAGTTGCACCTCTGGCTGATGTTGCAACGATGTTGCTCACTTCACTTAGCTACATCCTTTTAAATGACTTTGTCAGTGCAATTTTCTGATGTCGCTCCAAGCAGAACTCGTCTCGCTCGTCTGCCTACAAGAAAATCCCCATCCAAAACAAGCACTGTGTGTAATCACAGAATTTTGGCTTATAAAAGAGCTACTTTATTGAACTCCACAGCAAAGTGGTTGCCATAGGCATAAATTATGATTTTTCTTTTTACTAAGTTTCTTTTACCGCAGTGTTGAAACACTTTATGCTTTTGATTTTTTTTCTTCAGTCAAGTTAATGAAACACAAGGAAATGAATATAACTATAAAGCTTGAGCACTGCTGTTCTCTCCCATTAGCCTTCCACCAATAATTGCTCTACAGCTCATTACAAAGGCTGCAGTTGTTCCTATCATTTCTTAATTTTATTACTCTCTGAATCATGCACATTGCATACACATTCTTAAGGTCTAATATTATATTACTATATTTAAGACTATAAAATGCATTTAAACATGTTTAGGACCTATTTAATTGCTTCTGGTTGAAAAGTGACTGGATAAAATAATAAACACAAGATCATTTGTATGTTACAATTACATATTTTGGTATTTTAGACATTTTCATCCAAAAAGTTGACAGTTGCTTGTGGATTGCCTCTGTAACTCATTCTTAAAATACTGTCGAATCAATAGCTGTCACATGCATACAGGTTGATTTTTTTTAAAGGTGACTATAAGAAGGATGTCTTATTTGGCTTATCTTGAACTCCACAAGTTTGTGAAAAAAAAAAGGGTGATCCATGTTCCCCAGCATGATTTGATAATGCCACAAAGGGCATCTTGTGCTTTGTACAAAGCAGCACTTGTGTGCAAATATATACACAAATGTATTTAGTGACCTTAAATTATGCAGAAACTTAACAAATAATGGTTTTACAATCCAAAGATCCAAAAACATTTTTTTTTATGTAACATATCAACAGGATTTTAATTCAAGTATCTTTAACGTCACCTGTAGAGTTTTGAATGTAGACATTTGGACCCCACAGTGTACAATTAGTTTTTCTGATATGATTAAGCTGAAGTCTGTACATTCTGACTTCAACAAGCAGTTCTTTGTGAAGTTCAAGCTGACTTTATGTATATCCAGTATATCGGTATCTATAGCTCGAGAAAAAAGCGGGAAATCTCTTACCTGCGCAGCCATAAATGACAGATCCATGATGATATGCTTATCAGAACAATAACTAAAGCTTCAGGAAGAGCAGGTAAGCTAGCTTTCCGTGTCGTCTCTGTCCACCGGTGTAACCTATTTACATCCAAATGACATCGTCGTATTCAGCTTCAGCCTCCGGGTACATGAATCCTCAACATCTGATGTGCGTCTGCGATCATTTTAGAGACGGATCAACAGCGAGACGAGGGTGAGACAGACCAGAAGAGAGGAAACAAGAGGATGGAGAGAGAGAGAGAGAGAGAGAGAGAGAGAGAGAGAGAGAGAGAGAGAGAGAGAGAGACCGAGTGAGGGAGCGTGTGCTTGCCTTATTCATATTCACTTGTTTTTGTGACGCCGACGTCTCGAAAATATTTTTTGGACAAAGCTTTTGTAGATGCGCCACAAATATGAGCTTTAAATATTTAGCCACATTCGCTCTTTTAAAATCAGTTTTGTCTAACTTATCGACATACAAATTTGACTAGCCTATGTTCATTTATACAGCCACAAAGTATCAAAAAACGTTCATGATAAAGTGGTTTTACTTATTGATTTGTCGGAGATTTGTAAATGCGACATCAATATGCGTTTATTTTTATTATTTTTTTTAGCATATCACTAAAAAAACCCAACATTTATTAAAACATTAAGTAGCTAAACAAAACAGTTAAAATATATCGTAATTAAAAAAAAAAAAAAGAAAACATACTTAGAGAGGGGTAAATGTAGGCTATAAGGCTTGCTGTCCATGATGGAGTGCTCAGATACGAGACTTGAATAATATGAAGCCAAATGCAGTAAAACCTTTTATAATTAATAAGAAAGTCAGGATGTGACAAATATTTAATGTATCCAGATCCATTATGTTATGAACAATAGGCTGCCATAAAACAAAATGTGTTGAAACATGCAAAAGGTTTTCAAATAATCAGACAGGGGTGACATATTGTTGCTGTTATGAGTTACTAATGTGGCAAGTTTAAGGAAACTGTCTTGAGAAAAAAAAAAAAAAAAGCTTATTGCTCTTCCATTAGATTTAAGGTTCAAAGAAGATGGCAAGTTCACTGTTAGTGATAATTTATGGAGATGAACTGTTGCTATTAATAACTGATGTTGGCATCTTCTATAGCTACTGCATATCATAGAGTTGTGGAACACACACACACACACACACACACACACACACACATGTTGGGTTTACATGTTTTATGGGGACATTCCATAGGCGTAATGGTTTTTATACTGTACAAACCGTACTTTCTATCGCCCTACACCTACCCTACACCTAAACCTAGCCCTCACAGGAGATTGTGCACACTTTTACTTCGTCAAAAAAAACTCATTGTGCATGATTTATAAGCCTGTTTCCTCATGGGGACCTGAGAAATGTCCCCACAAGGTCAAAATCTACTGGTATTCCTATCCTTGTGGGGACATTTGGTCCCCACAACGTGATGAATACCAGGTGCACACACACACACACACACACACACACACACACACACTGATTTTCATTTTTTGTGGGGACATTCCATATAAGGTCATTTTTTACTGGTATTACTATACTTGTGGGGACGTTTGGTCCTCATTATGTAGGGAAAGCCAGTACACAGACACACACACAAATGATCTGCTATTCTTGGACCATCATTGATAGTATAAAATCAATCAAGCTAAGATTATTTTTAAAAAAGGAATGCTTTCTCAACCATAATCTTAATCTAACATATGTCATGAAGTTGAAATGTCATATAATCAAACTGCTCTCTACCCGATTCAAGGTTATAAACACAAACAACTAAAGGTGTCGAGGTGAAACAGAGTCAATACTTGAAACACGTATGCACAATCTGTTAATGGAGGATTATTGAACTGCCACACTCTCTGTTTTGTGGATGACAATAATCTGAATTGCAAATGCGAGAGGTAATCGTCATTCCAGTCTGTGAGCACAAAAATGCCACCCTCTTGGCAGGTTAATGGGGTTTAGAGGACAGAATCGCTGTACTCTTGATGAACCCTCGCATATTTGACTACAGGGTTCAGGATATGCCTAGCATTTCCTTTCAACAATGCATTGATGTGTGATGAACAAAAACACATTAGATGTGCTCACTTGTGAAAATTAGTCATTACTCACCCTCATTTTGTTCCAGACCTGTAAGACCTGTAAGACCTTCATCTTCAGAACGCAAATTAAGATATTTTTTGATGAAATCTGGGAGCTTTCACACAACTGACATGTTCAGGGCCCAGAAAAGTAGTAAGGACATCATTAAAATAGTCCATGTGACATCAGTGGTTCAATCGCAATACTTTTTGTGCACAAAGAAAACAAAATAATGACTTTATGAAACAATTTCTTCTCTTCTGTGTCAGTCTTCACCATATTTTCACGAAAGTACCATGAAACATGCATGTGGTAATGAATAAATGTAATAGAACTTAGGTCCACGTGTGATATCAGAATGGTAATTATACTCAAATGTCTGAAATATGGCTGATGTGAAAGTGTGTTAAGAAATCAATTTCACCATTCATCTTTATTTAATACAAAAACATCATTAGATGCCTAAGTGAATTTCTATATTATGACAATGAATACTGATGGATGTTAAATCCTCAAGATATATATATATATATATATATATATATATATATATTTTGTTTAGCACTATGATATAATATACACAAACAAACACTCCGAGATGGAGAAAGTTTATCAAAGCAGACAGTTGTTGAACTCCAGACAAACTCTGTCAGAACAGCATGCTAGAAAAAAGCCAATGATGGATCCACTTGCAAAACAGTTACATAATGCGCCCTAAGTGCAACTACGGAAAAAAAAAGATGCAAACATATCTTTTCAGAGAATTAAATTCTTGAGATGAAACATCTGAGGAAGCACTGTGACGCCCACAGCAACTGTCCTCAGAATAACAGGTCACAGCGAATCAATTATTAATGCCTAAACCGGAAATCCCTTAAGCCGTTGATAAAGGTTAGGCCACATTTTCTGGTTAAATGTTTGTCTCATAGCAACAGACCTCCACGAATTAAGTCTTTAGAGAATGTTTTGCTCATTAGTGCTATCTGAGTGGGTGGGTACATCTTATAATATTGCAGGCCTGGAAAGTGATCAAATGTATTATATTATATTATATTTAAAATACAGACTAGCTACTTATGAACCACTAAGAAACAAATATGACTTTGACTGCATCCTTGTTTCTAGGTAATGCTATCCAGTGTTCAACCATCAGTCATTGGTGTGATTGTGGTGTAGGTCATATAGTTCTTGATATGCATGATGATTATTAAGTGTGGAACCAATGCACAATGAAATGAGCGCTTGGACAAATACAAAAATATGCTAAACAGAAGCCTGAGGCTATAGCTACTACCTATTTTTGCACCAGTTTTCTAATACACTTTATACCAGAGGCATATAAATGTGATTCTTTAGGCACAGACTGGCTGCTCAATTCATTATAATTTATTTCTTATTTTATACAATTACAAATAACCCACAGCCCTATTTTGTAAAGTGTAATCCCTTCCTCAGACAGCTGATAAACCAAATCACAGCCCATCACAAAAGCTATTATGATGCTGAGCAGAAGATGCATTGTTAGGATGGTGGCAATGAGCTGTTGTCCTCTCTAAACTCTTGAATATATATCAGCCCTCTGGTGTTTGTAAATGCTGTGTGTTCCATGACCCAATTTAAAACTGTCTGCACCTTGTTTATCAGTCATTTATTTATGGAAAAAGTATGCATCTTCTAGTTGTGACTTTACTTCTAATAATTGCTTCAGCTTTATCCAGACCAACTTAAGGCTGATTCATACTACAGCTACAGACACCAATCACCAGATTACAGTACATCAATTCTACACCATGACCCGACAAACAACAATTGAACATGTTCAGTCAGTGATATCAGGCACCAACCAATGGCAACAGCTGACAGGGTAACACTCTGATCTGAGAAAATTTGATGAAAGTGTCTTTTGCCACAGTTTGAATCCCGATTTACATTGTGTTAAAGGGCACATCGGATGCAAAAATAATTTTATAACCTAGCGAAAGTACTAGGTGTCGCCCAGCCCGCGGCTCTACAGATATCTGCTAGTGAGGTGCCATGAGCCAACGCATAGGATGAGGCAACACTCCTAGTGGAGTGGGCACGAACACCTAAGGGGAATGGCTCTCCCTAGTATAATTAAGATTCCCTTTCATAGCAGACAAAGAGCTGCTCGGTGCGTCTGAAGTGCCGAGTGCGGTCTACATATATTCGTAAAGCTCAGACTGGACACAGCAGCACAGAAGCTGGATCTGCCTCCCCCAGGGGCAGAGTTTACAGGTTCACCACCTGATCGTGGAAAGGCGTGGTGGGAACCTTGGCTCATACCTGGGCCGGGGTCTCAAGATGACGTGAGAATCGCCGGGCCCGAACTCTAGGCACGTTTCGTTGACAGAGAAAGCTTGTAGGTCCCCTACCCTCTTGATGGAGGCCAACGCGGTCAGGAGCGCTGTATTTAGTGACAGGAACTTTAGCTCGACTGACGCGAGTGGCTCGAATGGGGCGTCCCGTAGGCCCCGAAGGGCGACGGAGAGATCCCAAGAGGGTATGAGGCGCGGTCTGGGAGGATTCATCTTCCTTGCACCTCTATGGAACCTCACTACCAGTTGGTGCTTACCAAGGGATGTTCCATCCACTGCATCATGATACGCTGCGATGTCAGCAGCGTACACTTTGAGAGTCGAAGGGGACAGCCTGCGTACCCCTAAGGCCAATCCCCCTGGCGGCTCGGAGGAGCATAGTCGAGAGCTCGGCGTCTACCTCAGATGGGACAGCGACCGCGGAGGGGTGCTGAGCCGCCGAGACGTCCGCCTCACCCCCCGACTCTCCCTCTGACGCAGCGTCAGACATCTCACCTGGGGCTGCTCTGGAAACTCAACGGGGCTACGCTGAGGTGCAGAAGGTCGCAGGGCTTTGGATGCCGGCGGCACGTTCTGCACTGTGATGTCCCCCTCGCGTCTCGCAACGGCAGCCGAAAAACATTGACAGCTCAACGACATGCCGCGGGAAGACGACGAGGGGAGCCTGCTCGCAAATGACCGGCGGGACTTCAGCGAAACCATGGTTATGCGCTCGCAATGAACGCACGAACCATTTGTGAACGCTGCTTCAGCACGCTCTCAGCCCAGGCATGCGAGGCAACGTTCATGTCCGTCCAGCGAAGTGAGGAAACTGCCGCACCCAGAAGTGCACGGCCGGAAAGGCATCTCAAAGGAATGTCTTTTCACATCTGCCCTCTTATATACCCGTATGTACGGGGGAGTGGCTTGGCATGCAAATACCACTCGCCAATGTTCATTGGCCTTTTGAATAAGGCTAAGAGATGATTGGTCTCTCAGGCGAGTTCCCATATGTAACGTCGTAGTGAAACGACTGAAGGGGAACTCGGCCAAAAGCAGCCCAGTCATGTTTCGAAGGGGTGTCCCCTGTAAAAATTGTTTATGGCTGACAAACACAGACTATTACGCATTAATATTCACAAACCTTCCAAATAAGGCAATAACAGAGCATTTCATTCTAGGGACAAATCCTAGAGTTGTAACTGGACCTGTAAAACAATTTCTGGAGAATTATTGCCCTTTCCTATGCCATATACCTTCTATGTAGATATCAGAGAACAATTTAAAATATTGTATAAATGCATTCTATGGCACCTTTAAAACTTGACTCTTCTGTAGTGTACTAATACAGGCGGAAAATGTAAAACTGCGATTTTCTAGGCCGATAAGATTAGGAACTACACTCCTATCCCGGCGTAATGTCAAGGAAGTTTGCTGCCGTAACATGGCAGAAGCAGGCGCAGTAATATCACGCAGCACATGTGCAAATGCTAACCTAGCTGGGAACTAATTTTAGGTGCTGCGTGATATTACTCCATCTGCTTCGGCCATATTACGGCAGCAAACTTCCCTGACTATTACGCCGGAAAGGAAGTGTAGTTTCTAATCTTATCGGCCTAGAAAATCACAGCTTTACATTTTCCGCCTATATAAGTACACAATATAACTACAGAAGAGTCAAGTTTTAAATAGGAAAAATATCGAAACTCATTGGTCATTTTTGAACGCGATGCTATTGGTCTAATAGGATTCAATGATGTATGCTAAGCTATGCTAAAAGTGATATTGCCAGAACAGGACAACGGCTGAATGGATTTCAAAACGGTAAAACTCGATTTATTAACTCGGGGGGAGTTGGAGAAAAAAAGTGGAGTGTTCCTTTAAGAATCTAAATGGCATGCCTATTAAGACTTGGTTTAATGATTTGGTTTAATGGGGATTTAATGGGGATTAAAATATAAAGAGGGATTGTTTTTTTATCATTGTAAACTTTAAAACGTCTCCAGGTTACGTATGTAACCCTAGTTCCCTGAAGGGAACGAGATGCTGCGTCGAAATGCTATGGGAACGCCTTCAGCATGACCACGCTCTGAATCACGTGTGTAATCAGTCCAATGGAATCGCGAGACGTCACCGTCACCGGCACCACCACCTCGGGATGAAACATCCATTCCCCGGGCCTCGGCCCCTGCCTCGATAGGATGTCTGCTCTCAAGTTGAGATGCCCAGGGATGTGAACTGCTCTCAGCGAGAGGAGTTTCCCCTGGGACCACACAAGGACCTGGGGCCTCATTTATAAAGACTTGCGTAGAAACCATCCTTGATTTTATCTAAGAACTTTTCTGATTTGATCGTAAGAGTGATTCAGAGAAAACGAACGTACCACGAAATCCATGTGTACGCCAGTCATTCGGTTATAAATCACAAATGATTGTGGAATTGTGTGCAGCTGAATGTTCCGCCGTAGAAACGCCCCTGCTTAACTAATTAACATATAAAATGAGCTCATTCCTAAAGCAAAAACTCTGTGACAATGGCAAGTAAAAAGGAGCACAAGAAATCAAATTATAGTGAGGCTGAACTATCTGCAATACCAGGCATTACCACAAGGAAACGGTCGTACGCCAAGCTGGAATCTGACGTGGAGATAAGTACTTTGCCACGTCAAAGACGTTTTTTATAAATCTGTACTTTGACGTGGACTTGATCGTACGAACACTCTAAGATCAAATCAGTGCTTAAGAAAGTTTTATAAATGAGGCCCCTGGTGCGCCAGCTTGTACAAGGGGTGCGAACACAGACCTCCTTGGTGGTTGATATAAGAGACCACCGCTGTGTTGTCGGTGCGCACCAACACATGGCCGTCTCTTAGGTCCAGAAGAAAGTGTCTCAGAGCCTGAAACACAGCCAACATCTCCAGGCAATTGGCAGAGTGGTCCCCTGAGGACACTGAGAAGAGACGGGCACCGTATAATGAGGTGTTAACCGCTCTTCCCCAGAGGGGGCTGTCCTCACTAGCCCTGGGCCGCAACCGTCAGGGCTTCTTGGCCAAGCCCTTCCTTGCCTGCAAGACCACCCTCAGGTCAGTCTTGGGCTTGAAAGTGCTCAGCCTAGAGCTCTGTTTTTGGGTCTCCCTGCAGGAGGTGCTGGTATGTGGGGAGGGCTGCTGACGCTCAACAGTCCCCTGAGCTGGAGCACGGCGAGGGAGGAACCGCTGAAACACCGCCGCTTGACGTTGTGCCTCCTGGTGTCTGTCGACAACTGAATCAACAGCGTCGCTGAACAGACCCGAAGGCATGAGCGGGGCGTCCATAAGGAAGACCCTGTCCTTCTGGCCAGGGCTGATGCCGCATGCGCCGCTCCCATACTTATCACCCTTTCTAAACATTGTTTTGACACACACAGACAAACAATCACTCTCTAAATGAAAGTTGTGCAATTGTGCACGAGAAACAGAGAGTGACTGCACATAGAATGTTTGCTGAATGGCAGAAAGCTAACGCTGTTCTCACCGAACATGCTTTTAAGCTTCCTGGTCGGTGACGCCATCACGCCGGTGGCGTCTCGCGATTCCATTGGACTGAATACACACGTGATTCAGAGCGTTCCCATAGTGTTTCAATGTAGCTCGATGTTGCTGGAGGGGAACTTTGTTTCTTATAATTTGACTTTATATCTCATAAATGTGACTCTTGCATTGTGACTCAAAATTTGCAAACACAACTTTGTTTCTCATAATTTACTTTAAATCTTGGACTGCTGGTGCGTCAGTACCGTGCGACACAGTATAAAGAGTCGCCGATGTAAACACACATCTGCTTCATCATCTGAAGCTTCTCATCCAAAGCATGGTAGGAAGCGTAGGGGACGCGGTGTCTCGTTCCCTTCTCAGGGAACCATGGTTACATACGTAACCTAGAGACGTTCCCTTCTGGAGGAATGGCTAAGTTAATACTAAGACTTAATTAGAACAGGAGCTGCCAGTACTACTGAGTCTAGTTCCCTCAGTGAACTGACTCAGAGATAGCACCTAACAGACCTGTCCTAGGACAGAAACCGTTCCAGCAGGGGTTACCGTAGGGTAACACACCCTGGATAACAGATGGTCAGGAGATATCCAAGGTGATATCGAGTGGAGTTGGGCCCAGGACGACCGGGGTTTTAAAACCAACTCGAGAATGGGAACGAAGGACCATGTAACCCATAACATATAGGATTTTAGAAAAGAACCCAGAAACTTGGTGGGAACTTACCACTTATGTGTATTTTAGGAAGTGCACAGGGATTGCGTACGTACTTACCACTATTGTGGATTTCAGAAAGTGCCCAGGGTTTAGCGTGGGACACTTACCCTAGCAAAGGGGATTTTAGAGACAGTGTTTTTCCCTTTTTGGGGGTTTCACCGTTAAAGCTCCAGGCTTGTCAGAGATGACAATCATTTAGATAGGGGAGGAACCCTCCCTGAGGGAGGGGAGCAATGCTACACCCCAATCAGGACAGACAGTCCGCAAACTGTTAGTCGACTGATGAAATCATGGACCTACTGACCATCATGATAGTGGATGCAAATAGCGGACAGACCCCTAACCCTGAGCTACAGGGAGGAACATCCGTCCTTAAAAAGGGCAATGCTCAATTACCCTTACTTAAAAGGGGAAGTCTTAAGTGGAACCCTTCTCAAAGGGGAGCAATCATACTTGACTCAGGAAGCCTGGTGACAGACTCTACCCAACCAAAGGGGAATTTTGCCATATGACAGTGGTGCTACTGACGAACCTTGAATTAAGGTGAGCTGCTGCTGTCGAAGAGCTCTGAGAGTTAGTCATGAGGACAGACTCCTAACCCTGAAGGCCACGGAGGGACGCCCATCCAGCCAAGGGGGCGCTCATTACGAACCCTTTCCTCAGAAAGGGGAGAGCCCAGCTCGTGCGTGAGGCCTGAAGAGCGAGAATCAACCTGAACAGGGAGGACAGGCTTCTAACCCAGATGACCGAGAAGAAAACCTGGCTTTGTCAGCGAGAGCGGTACTCTGAATAGAACCTTTTCCACGGAAAAGGGAGTACTGCTTAGATCGAACCGGCCCTGCCCTCAGGGGGATTGATAGAGCACCAAGGAAATTATGTTCCTGTCTCAACAGGACATAAACTTCCCAGATACCTGAGAAATTGCTCCACGGAGACAAGAACCCATGCGGCATTGGTCACTTCACAGAGTCCACAGAGAGAGGGTCTAGAGGAGGGATTCTCACAAGGTTGAATGGCCTGTAAGAGACATTGATAAACATTCCAAGGGCAAAAAAGCTTAGAGAGCTTACCTTGATGAGGACAGAGGTCCTGTGTCTAACATATGCTGTAAGGGTGGTTTTACCGCACAACCTGTGGTGTGGAGGGGACTCAGCCTCAGCTTCTTCGCCTTCAAAAAGCATTTCCTGCTCATCATGGGTGGAACCCAGAAGAGCACTAGCTCCAGGATCTGATGACGTCAAGGAAATAGTGTCATCAAGATTGAGGAGCTCGTTCTTGTCTCATGTAGATGAGCGCGAAAAAGAAAGTCCTTTTTGTAGCTCATCGGCCAGATCCAGCTGAGAACCCCACGAGGTCAGTCTCCTCCGCGCCTCTGCAGCGGCAGGCCCTGAACCGCGGGGAACAGCTGGACGCTCATCTTTCCTCGAAAAGAGAGACAGACAAGAACGGAGCTTTTTCATAGGAAAACGCTCACAATGTACACACGTTGCCCCCTCAAGGACCTCGTGTGCGTGCTGTTCACCCAAACAGAAGACGCAAAGATCATGTGTCTCGTCAGGCGTCAAATACCGTGGACAAGGATCAGCACACCTCTTAAACATCTTGCTAGTGCTCGACATGATATAGGAAAGATAAAACAAATCTTACCGGAATGCACGTTCAGACAAAGAGAAGCTGAAGACGGCGAAGAGGATGTGTGTTTACATTGGCGACTCTTTATACTGTGTCGCCCGGTAGTGACGCACCAGCAGCGACGTTCGCGCCGCGGTGATGTCATACGCTGTCGCCGGCCATTTCATGTAGTTTTTCTATATGCATTCTTTAGACACGAGTCACGCTGCGGCGTTCCCCAATAGCGACCCCTAGGGGACGCGGTGAGAGTTCCCTCGCAAGGGAACATTGTTTGTGTACACAGAGTTTACTAAAAAGAAAGGTTTTGAACAACTCACTTTCACTGTTTCCGCTCGCAGCCGTCTTGCCAGTCAAGAGGTGTCGATCTCCGAATGCGAATGAATGGACTCCATAGGACGACATATTAGGCTTATATGAGGCTCTTTTTACAACTAGAAGGTTAATATTGTTTTTCACTTGCGACAAAACAACGAAATAGCCGTGCATGTATATGGAAATATGCTTTAGGAGCAATCCATCCTCCTATTCGGAGATCGACACCTCTTGACTGGCAAGACGGCCGCGAGCGGAAACTCAAACAGTGAAAGTGAGTTGTTCAAAAACTTTCTGTGAGCCACTTTCAATTATGGATGGATGCACTTTATTGGACTTGTTTTGGACTGGACAAGGAACAACCACCCATTGCCATAATAGAGTTTAGAAGTGCCAGGATCATTTTTAATATAACTCCAAAATAATGAGCTAATTTTAATTTTTAGGTGAACTAACCCTTTTAAATGCAGCTTAGATAAAACAAATCTTACCGGAATGCATGTTCAGTGCAATTAGTTGTTAGTTGTTAGTTGTTATTAAACAATGTAAGTTACAACTTTTATTTCTTGTATTTTTTCCAGAATTGGCATCTCCTAAGCACAGCTTAATATTAGATGACTCTATTTCTAATTTACAATACATCACAATTACTTATTTTATTAAAAAAAGAGAAAATGGGCTGTCATATTCATTTCTTCAGAGTGCTATATGAGCTAAAACAAGGAAAGTAAGTAATAAACCTGACAGTTTTTTCTATACCTTTTCTATTATATCTAGATATTTTACATTTCCCATCATAATATTTTATTCATCTTTATACTTCAGTGCCTTAATACAAGGTCTCAGTGATATTGCACTAATCAGGTATGATGGTTCAACCTATTTTTATGATCTTCTGTGCATTTTCATGCATTCCTGGGATTTTAAATCATGTGAGCATTAGAATTAAGTGGGCTTCTAAAACAACATTTACTTACAAAGATTTTTAAATTTCTACATATTAAATCAGTTTCCACTGTGAGTATGGTGACTCAGTAATGCAAAGAAAGTTGTAAAATGATTCACTCTAAATCACAAGTCAGAGACCAAAAAGGGAAGCGGAAGCAATGTGTTATTGTTTCAAAATGAATTGGATTTCATGGGAATGACGTGCTCTTCCTTTCCACCAACAAAACAGACCCAGTAAATGCAGATAAAGGTCACAAGTCTGTTAGTCCTCCACAGAGCTGATTTTCTACTCCGGTTGGCTCTTCGTCAAATAACAGAATTATTTTTATTCCTTTACAGTCTGATAGCAGCTGCTCCCAGTAAAGTATAGAAATTCATCTCTGTACAGTTGCATCAACAAAGACGTATTCATTTCTCCCTCGACCTAATTCAGGAGTGTTTCTATACTAATGCATGCTAGGAGAAGCCCAGCCATAATCGAAGTAGAAAAGGTAATGTTGATTGTGGCTGTGTGATTACCCGAGGCATTCTTAGCTGTTGCCATTTCTAAATTTATTACAGCAAACATTTTATAGAATGCAATTTATATAAAGGGGTCAAGAGACATCCCTCTGCTATGCTGTCCTTCAATGATTTACTTACAGCCTACTCCTAGATGAAAACACATGGGACACCAGGAAAAGGCCTATCTATCTATCTATAAAAATCTATTTTATATTTTTTTGTTTTTTAAGCATTTTACATTTATTCCAAAATAATAACTCAAGGCAGTAACAATTTAAACAATACATTTATTAACTTATGTTCAGCTAACTTATGTTCATTTATACTTTTTAATAGCTAACTTTTAACTGTTTTTGAATTTTTTGGTTCATCGGTCATCAAAGCTCGCTAAATATTGGTCACAGACAGATATTAGTTTCACCAAGCTGATTATTCACAAACAATTCCACAGATAATGTTTTCTTTACTTTTTTAGGGGTTAATGCACATAGCGCTGAAACCCTATTGTAATTGTTAGAATGGCCAAGGATCAACAATCTCCACGTAAAACTGATCATGCAGACCAAACCGTAAGTCGTAGAGATTTGAAACTCTGAGAAATGGGAGTACTCACACTGCCAACAATGTCACCAAGGCCTGCCCCAATGGGCCTGACTGGGACGCTACAGTGATCAAAAGTACGAAATCGCTCATAACTCCTAAACCGTCAGTCACAGGCTCAAGTGTCTTATGTCATTGGAATCACTGGCTCCCATCTGACAAAACAAATGCCTCATATTCAGGTATGTTGGATCTTTTGCAAAACATACTCTTGCGAACTACTCCTAGGTTTTTCGCACAATTGGAACCAAACCAGTGCACAAAGGTCTGTGAGAAATTTGAAAGAAACCGGCCACTTGAGGAATGATATCGCATTTTTCAAGGGATATGAATATGTAAAAAACTTACTTTTGTAAACTAGTCCTAAATTTTTCACTCAATCTGGAAAAAAAATCTTTGTTAGGGGTCTCAAACTCAAATTGGCTGGGGGCCATTGCTGTGACTGATATTTCATAGGAGGGCCATTTTACCATTCAAGCACAACATTTCTGGAAATTTACTTTAATTGTTACATTTCTTTTACATTACCTTACTAACATATTTATGTTGTACTTAACAAAAATATAAACAACAGTGTCTGTGTATTATGTTATATATTTTTTTTACTTTTTAATTAACAGTTACCTACTTTAGTTTAACTTAAGTAACTTATCAAAACTATTCTGAACAAACAACCTTACACTGAACAAATGCAATACATTTGCAAACTATGCTATTTCTTGCCAGACACCTGGCAGCGCTTTTGCTCACACAACTGAGCCACATTGGCCCTGATGGAATTCACAGTTGAAACCCTTAGTACAGCTTTAAGATGAGCATCACTAACCCTGGACCTGAACTTGCATTTATTAAAGTTCATAGCTGAGAAAAGCTCCTCACACAGATATGTGCTTCCAAAAAGGCACATTAACCGACAGAACACTTTGGACAGCTCTGGGAAGCGTGGAGATAATTCTCTCAGAAACTGTGCAGTCTTGTCTGCATTTCCCTGTGCCTCTTTGAATTTAGTTTTTAGTTCACTGTTGCACTGCAAGTCAATAAGTTCCATTTGCAAGTCACCAAAACGCTTATCAAATTCCTGAAGTAGGTTTTCAACAGCAGATGCATATTCATCATCATTGAATGCTATGCCCTCATCCACAAGAGATCTGCATGTTGTGAAATGACTGAGGTTTTTTTGCAGAAAGCTGAGTTCCCTTCCGGGAACTTCGAGCTGCGTCAGAAACGCTTTGGGGAATGCCATTGGCGAACCACGCTCTGAACGTAGTCTGTAACCAATCAGATGATTGCCATACGACATATTGCCATAAAAGCACGTGCGTTGAAGACAGACACGCTTTCATACCCACTTGCACGACTTTCAGCTACGTGGGTGTGGTGAATTACAGCACGTTCAGCTCCCGAGGGAACTAATGGGCTCATCGCGAAAATGCATTTGCAAGGAGGGAGGTGAGTTTCTCTGTTCCTCATTTTGCATGAGTGTGTTTGCCTCTCGCGGCATTAACTAACGAATTCGCGGCATCGCCAGCGGCTCCTTGCTTGCTTTATTCCGGAGTGAAATTTGGAGCTTGGGCGGAGTTTGTTTAGCTCCCGCGGAGCCGAATATGTGCTGTGCGTCACGATTGTGGAGTTAATTAACTGCCAAAAAGAAAAAGGGGGGGGGGATTTGATTATGGCAGAACAGTCGGATTAACTGCAGCTGTCTGAGGTTAGCTGTGCGTTAATTCTTCCCCCTTTAGGGTCTGGAGGCTTTCGGTCAGTTTTCACCTCTGGTGGTCCTTCCTACACACACAGATATCAGAGATAACTGATTTTTGAGCAGATCTGTTTAAGCTCTTCCCTAGATGGTGCTGTCTCCCCTGCTAGGGTTTTAAGTAGACAGCCCACTCTGTTGGTTTGGGCTGCTTTTGGGAGGACTACCCGGAGGAAAATTACAGGAACGTGCGCACTGTGAACAAAAGCCAGAAGCAAATGCCATAAAGTCAGTGTTGCAGTGCTGATGCACGTTATCATGCGACTCTTCACGACAAAAAATAATACGTGCAAAGTGTAATGAAGCAGCGATCAGGGAGCTCCTCACTATCAGTGCTGAAGCACAGATTGTTCATCGGGTTATTTTCAGTTTAGTGCAGTGTTCGTCCTCTCCACACCACAGGTCGTGCTGTAAACCACCCTTACAGCATATGTTAGAAATAGGACTTATGTCCTCTTCAAGGTAAGCTCCTTGAGTTTCTTTCTTAGGATTGCCCTTGGCATGTTTAACGCTGTCCTTTGCAGGCCTTTTCTGAGAATCCCTCTTCCAGACCCTCTCTGTGGACTCCAGATCCTGGAGTGATCACATCAGCTGAAGGTTCTTTCCAACACCTCCTGAGTTTATTGTCTCCAAGGAGCAATTTCTCAGTCCTCCAGTTCCTGCTCCGGGGAATTTATGTCCTGTTGAGACAGGAACATAAGTCCACCTAGACTGGGGTCTGTCGATCCCCCTGTTAGCCCGAGGGCAGGGTCAGTTCGACCTAAGTAGTACTCCCCTTTCTGCGGAAAGGGTTTTATTCAGAGTACCACTTTCGCAGACAAAGCCAGGTTTTCCTCCCGGTCATCTGGGTTAGGAGCCTGTCCCTCTTGTCCAGGCTGAATCTCACTCTTCAGGCCTCACGCACGAGCTGGGCTCTCCCCTTTCCGAGGAAAGGGTCCCTAATGATCGCCCCCTCGGCTGGATGGGCACGCACGAGCTGGGCTCTCCCCTTTCTGAGGAAAGGGTCCCCAAATGAGCGCCCCCTCGTCAGGACGGGCGTTCCTCCCTGGCCTTCAGGGTTAGGAGTCTGACCTCATGACTAACCAGGAGCTCTCCCTTCTCAGGGCCTTGAGGTGACTTTGGTAGCTCCCCTTTCTGTGGAAAGGGTCCTCTTAGAGCACCACCCTCTGGCGGGTTCTGGTATTCCTCCTTGTCCTCAGGGTTTGGAACCTACCCTCGATATGCTAGAGACAGGACTTCTGACATGGAAGTCTCTTCAACAGCAGCAGCTCACCTTAATTCAAGGTTCTTCAGTAGCACCACTGTCGTATGGCAAGATTCCCCTTTTGTTGGGTAGAGTCTGTCACCAGGCTTCCTGAGTCAAGCATGACTGCTCCCCTTTGAGAAGGGACCCACTTAAGAGCACTGCTCCTGGCAGGAGAAGTAGGCTCCCCTTCTGAGGAAGGGTGATATCTGAGTGCTGCCTCCTGGCAGGCGGGTTTTCCTCTCTGTTAATCAGGGTTAGGAGCCTGTCTGTGCCCGACTTCCGGTTCGAGTACAAGCTCCCCTTCAGGCCTCATCACTAGCTAGGAGCGCTCCCTTTTCAGGGCCTTGAGATGACTGGCTGCTCCCCTTTCTGCATAAAGGGTCCTCTCAGAGCACCACCCTCTGGTTGGTATTGGTATTCCTCCCTGTCCTTCAGGGTTTTGAAGCCTACCCTTAACGTTGCTAGAGTCAAGAGCTTCTTACGTAGAAGTCTCTTCAGGCAGCTGGCAGCTCACCTTTATTCAAGGTTCCTTCAAAGCAGCGCCACTGCCGCATGGCGAACTTTTGCAGGTAATCCATGGTATTTTGCTATTTTTATGAATTGTTTTGAGAAATGCACTTACTGGTTTGCAAATGTTAAGGATGATTCGAGAAATGTAACAAAGCGACGGAGAAAAACCGTTAGTCTTACTTTTGATACAACAAAGTGGTTGTTTACTTATTTTTTAAATTAGTCTTCACATTAACACCATCATATTGTTCATTCAGACTGATCCGCGATTGTGGAATGCGCACAAACACAATAGGCAGGATTTATCGCATGAACCAATCACATCCACTCATTCATATCGTGATGGAGGCCTCCTCACATATGACTTTTTAAGGAATTAAAGTTTTAATTTACTAGAATGTCAAACTAAATACTTTTTAATATTGATTGTAAAAGAGGGTGAGAGTTCAGGCCCCGTTTACACGAAGGGAAAACGCAGATATTTCCCTGCGGTTTGGCCTCTCATTTACACGAAAACCCCGTTTTTATCACAGAAAACGATTATTTCTAAAAACTCCGGCCAAAGTGGATAAATTAGAAAACGCCGTTTTCACGTTGTAGTGTGGACAGTAAAAACGGAGGCTTTGGAAAACGATGACGCATATTTATAGTCATGTGACGAATATTGTACCAATAGATATCTATGTTTACAGCAGTAATTGTGCCTGTGCTATTTACACACTGCTGCTAAAGAGATTTACCTTGTACACTCCTCAAATTACAGTCCTAAAATGATGACGGAAAATTTACTCACAGTTGCTGTCCTGCAAAACATGATGACAACTGCTTTTCAGATAAAATATGAATGAGCGCGATATAGACGCGTCAGTGGATGATGAGATATTTCCATAAATTATCCCGCCAGAAGAATTGCGTGAAAACTTATTACATCTGTATAATTTTTGAGGCTTTACGCATGCGCAGTAAGGCGAATTTGATGTTTTTCTAGGTTTCAGTGTGGATGAGAAACTTTAGGAAAACGCTTGGAAACGCTAGTGTGGACGGAGAGCGTTTTAAAATGAAAACTCCGTTTTCAAATGTATCCGGATTAATGTAAACGTAGCCTCAGAAAGTATTAGGTCAAAAAAGCACTTTGTTATAATTCAAAATGTTTTTTTTTTTCTCACCATCTCTTTGTACATACTGTTTGAAGATCACATCTCCCTTGAGCTTCAATCAGTTTAACGGGCATCTGTCTGCCCTCTTTATATAATGAAGGTCAGCACCTCGTTGGATATAGACACTCCCTTTACATAAAGCAGGCAAGATGTTGACGCTATTGAGTGAATGGAGGGGGCTGAACACATGCTGAGTCAAAATTAATTTAGGGGGCGTTAAAGGTCAGAATGATTTACTCCATGTGATCTGAGCTGCTTCATTACAAATGATCAAGATTCTAGAATATCCATCCGATGCGACTGTACAAATGGTATTTTGTATTGGGTAGCATATTTCCGAATTAAATTTGAAAAACAGCAATAACTTCCAAAGTTACTAAAGTCATTTTAAATGACTGAATTAATCTGACTGTAGTTATGCTAATAAAAGTCAATTTTAAGGGCCAGATATAGTTTTGTTCTTTTGTCTAGGTTTAAGACTGCTTCTACAGGGTTCATCTGAAAGTCTTGTCACTTTGATTCTCCATTATATTTGGTTGGGTTCTCTGTATCCATAGTAACAGCTCACCAGAGTTATTGGGAAGTCTGTGTCTTTGAAATGGACTTCCTTTGTAAAACAAAATAAAATAAATTGGAAAGCCTGTGTTATCTTTCTTTGTAAAATAAAATACAATTAATTGCTTATTATATTGTGTTATATTATAGTTAGGAAAGCCTGTGTCTCTGAAATGGACTTCCAAACTAAACTAAACTAAAATTACTTACTAGGTTATATGTTGTTTATATTATATTGGAAATCCTGTGTCTCTGGAATTGAAATAAAACAACTTGGAAATGACATATAACTATGTTATATGTTGTTTATAATATAATAGTTAGGGTTGCTGGTTGGTGATGCACCAGAATGAAAACTCGATGTTCCAGGAGTATAGCAATAACGTATTTTAATTTTCACAAGCAGGGAATCCAGAGAAACACAACCAAAATAACATTAAGACGACACAAAGCAAACTCAGAAACAAACGACTTATAAAGGGTGAGACTAATTACAAGAACAGGTGAAGACGATAATCAAATCAAACACAGAAAGGCAATGGGAGAAACCAAAGTTAACAGAATGACAGGGGGAGACAAAGGGAGAAACCAAAACAGAACAATACAGACAAGAAACACAAGGATACATGTAACATTACACACTCCTCCTGGTAGGCGCGTCACGCGCCGTAACAATACTACTGGGGAGGGAGGGCGGGTGCCCTGGAAGCTGCTACGGGACAGGGACGTGGTAGTTTGGGAAAGCCTCCAGGGTGGATCAGGGAGCCATGGCGGATCGGGGAGTTCAGGAGGCCATGGCTGATCAGGGAGTTCAGGAGGCCATGGCCGGACAGACAGTTTATGAGGCCATGGTGGATCAGGGAGGCAGGTGGCAATGGCTGGGCGGCCCTCATGGCCTTGGCCTCAGCCTTGGCTGTGGACCTATGCCCCCCCCAAAAAAAATTTTCTTGGGGAAATTTAGGGATTTAGAAGGGCCCTCTGGCAGAGTGGGTTCTGGAGGGAGCGGACACTGGAGGGCACTCTGGAGGAGCGGACACTGGAGGGCGCTCTGGAAGGCTGGGCGGAACCAGCGGAGGCTCAGGAAGGCTGGGCGGGACCAGCGGAGATTCTGGACGGCTGGACGGGACCAGCGGAGATTCTGAACAGCTGGACGGGACCAGCGGAGATTCTGAACGGCTGGAGGGGACCAGCGGAGACTCAGGATGGCTGGACGGAACCAGCGGAGACTCTGGATGGCTGGACGGAACCAGCGAAGATTCTGGATGGCTGGGCGGAACCAGCGGAGACTTGGGAGACTCAGGAGAGAGGATTGGGGCTGTAAACTCCATTGGAAGTGCCATGTCCATAATGTCAATCACATCCATCTTGGCTGGAGACTCAGGATTGGTGGCTATCTTGGCCGGGAACTCAGGAACAGAGGCCGTCTTGGCTGGGAACTGAGGAACAGAGGCCATCTTGGCCGGGAAATCAGGAACAGAGGCCATCTTGGCCGGGAAATCAGGAACAGAGGCCATCTTGGCCGGGAAATCAGGAACAGAGGCCATCTTGGCCGGGAAATCAGGAACAGAGGCCATCTTGACTGAGAACTCAGGAACGGAGGCCATTTTGGGTGCAGACTCGGGTGTTGCAGCCACCTTGCGTGCAGACTCGTGCGTTGCAGCCATCTTGCGTGCAGACTCAGGCGTTGCAGCCATCTTGCGTGCAGACTCGGGCGTTGCAGCCATCTTGCATGCAGACTCGGGTGTTGCAGCCACCTTGCGTGCAGACTTGGGCGTTGCAGCCGTCTTGCGTGCAAACTCGGGCGTTGCAGCCGTCTTGCGTGCAGACTTTGACATAGCCTGTTGTGTTGAGTGCTGGGCAGCGGTCTTACAGTACTGGACTGAGGGAGACTATGGAGCTTTGGAGGATGTCGGGGTGTTCGGGGCTTGGCAGGTGGTCTGAGCTGTTGGAGCGGTATATGGCTGTTCTTGGATTCGGGTGAGCTGGTGCGATGTGGCGTGCTTCTGAGGGGGCTGGACGATGCATCGGACTGACAGTCTCTATTTGTTCTATCTCGAAATTAGAGCAGTTTAAATAAAGAATGATATTGACCAATTCGACAAACGGGAAATCGTGAACAGAGAGATCGCAACGAATGGTATCTTTGTCCAGCCCCAACAGAAACACGATGCCGATAGAGGCATCGGGCCAGCTCACCGGATGGTATAGCTCAATGAAATCCGCCCCATACCGTTCCAACTCTCGACTGCCCTGCCGTAAACTCCACAGTCGATCCTCAGCCGTCATGTTTTAGTGTCGTCTTCTGTTAGGGTTGCTGGTTGGTGATGCACCAGAATGAAAACTCGATGTTCCAGGAGTAAAGCAATAACATATTTTAATTTTCACAAGCAGGGAATCCAGAGAAACACAACCAAAATAACATTACGACGACACAAAGCAAACTCAGAAACAAAAGACTTATAAAGGGTGAGACTAATTACTAGAACAGGTGAAGACGATAATCAAATCAAACACAGAAAGGCAATGGGAGAAACCAAAGTTAACAGAATGACAGGGGGAGACAAAGGGAGAAACCAAAACAGAACAATACAGACAAGAAACACAAGGATACATGTAACAATAATATAATATAATATAATATAAAATAATGTAATATAATATATATTGGAAAGCCTTTGTCCATGAAATCCACTTCCTTTGTAAGTTAAAATAAAATAAAATAAAATTGGAAAGCCTGTGTCTCTGAAATTGACTTAATTAAATTAAATTAAATTAAATTAAATTTAATTTAATTTAATTTAATTTAATTTAATTTAATTTAATTTAATTTAATTTAATTTAATTTAATTTTATTTTATTTTATTTTATTTTATTTAATTTAATTTAAAAAGACAGCAAAGACAACCTTGAGGAAATTTTTAAGATTTGTTTTTTTTTTTTGTTTTTTTTCTCAGATTTGTCTCCCTCACTGCAAAGAAGAGATAATGAGTATTTGTTGGTTCCCATTTTAATGAGGACCTTAATGAAGAAATACCCAGCAATTTACCTCTCCACAGCTGTGGCCCTTTATATGCAATACCACTGCTTCAGGGAAACCAAATTAAAAATCGCTATAGCTAGAGGTGATAAAACTTTTCACTACCTTTGAGAAAGTTCTTCAGTAAGATTTATATTAAAATCTGTAAAAATCAAGTTTGAGAACAAAATAACCTATTTAGGAAATCTGCAGTTTTGCTCAATAAGAAAGAGCTTGAATGAGTAAATGTCCCTGTCTTAGTATATTATATTTAACTGGCTAATCACAGTGACTTGACCTTTAATGCTTCCTCTCACCAGACACGTCCAAACCTGAGGTGTCTCGCTGACATTTCTTGTGTGATTCAGCTGAATTTTAAGCAACCGAAGAGAGTCTTGGGCAAACCATAATGACCTATTATCCACAATTACCTTTAACCAGCAGGATTAATTTTCATTCTAAACCAAATTAATAAACACAAATGAAACATTTATTTAAATCTGAATTGAATTAGGCAATTTAATTGAATAAATAAAATGAAACAGTGCTTATTACCCTTGACATGTATGTGTGAAGCTTTGCCATCTCTGATGGTGGGAAGAATGGAGGTCAATATGACCTGAGTCTGTCATAATATGGACAAGTCCCTAAGGATAGTGAAGCTTAGTGAAGCTTATTGAAGCCATAAACACTGAACATCAAAAGGCCTGGAAAACTGTCAACAGCAAATATACTCAGCTGCATTTTCGGTCCATATGCTGTGGGAAAAGCCTGTCAACAAAATCTGCTGTGAAGAAATTCAGTTAAAAATGGACTATACCTTACTTTAACCCTTCAAAAAGTACCAGAGTATTAGGAAAATCAATGTTTTTCACACAGAGTCTGGCTACAAATAATAATAATAATGAGGTTATATCCCCTTTTAGAAACTGCAAAATGTTCGTTATTTTACCAAAATAAGAGGGATCATACAAAATGCATGGGGGTGAAAACTTTTGAACAGAATGTTTTTTTTTTTTTATGCCGAAATTTTTTTTTTTTCATTTAGTACTGCCCTTCAGAGGCTACAAAAAATAGTTACATGTTTCCCAGAAGACAAAATAATATAAATTTACCCTGATCTTCAAATTCAAAAAGTTACTTAGTTGTTTTGTGAACTATATGTAAACATCTTTTATGTGAAATATCTTATTCAGGTCAGTACTAAATAAACAATAACCCGTATTGGTAACACTTTATAATAACATTCCGTTGTAACTATTTTATAAGTGATTAGTTAATGATGAAATAGTGATATGCTAACAATTTGTGTGTGTTTTGTTAATTCAATTACAAGTCATTTACAAGTTAATTTACAAGTAATTAATTAATGATGAACTTATTATTTATAAAACATGACTATGTGTTTATAAATTATTAATAAGTGATATGTTCATTTTATTGTAAGTAATATGCTAACGATCTGTCCTACATTATTTTAAAAAATGGCATATCATAAAATAATCAAATAGATCCTTATTAAATGGTTAAAAAATTACTAGTTAACCCCTTAACTGTCACCCCCCCCCCCCACATTTTTTTTAAATAAGCGTGAAAGTGCACTATCCAAACTTAAATTGTTGTAATTCATGAACACTTTGGAATTCAGATCTAAGGTGTCAGTATCATGTCTGTGTTCTGTCATGTTTTCCCAGTGTCTTTTCCCCTATGTTTCTAGCTAATATGGTTTAGTCCTTGTCTCCCCCTTTTGGTTATGTTTAGTTAGTTCAGTCATGCCCATATTTGTATTTCCCCCTTGTTATCTTGTTATCTTGTTTGTGACCACGCCCCCGTTTCAGTATATTTAAGAGTCTGTGTGTGCACTCCCCATTTGTCCGTCAATGATTCTGTTACCTCTGTTTGCTTGTGTTCATGTGCTCATCTTTTACTCCCGGTTTTTGTTTGTTTGCCCAAGTTCACAAGATGGCTGCCGCGCCAGATTCTGCAAACAAGATGGCTGCCACGTCGGATTCTGCAAGTAAGATGGCCGCCGTTGCTGAGTTCCCAGCCAAGATGGTAACCAAGCCTGAGTTCCCGGTCAAGATGGCCGCCGTTCCTGAATCCTCGGCCAAGATGGCAGCCAAGCCTGAGTTCCCGGCCAAGATGGCCGTCGTTCCTGAAGCCTCGGCCAAGATGGCCGCCAAGCCTGAGTTCCCGGTCAAGATGGCCGCCGTTCCTGAGTTCAGGGCCAAGATAACCGCCGTTCCTGAACCCTCGGCTAAAATGACCGCCCAACCTGAAATCCCGGCCAAGATGGCCACCAAGCCTGAGTCTGCACCCAAGATGGCTACTGCCAAGTCAGAGTCTTCGCTGGTTCCGCCCAGCCTTCCTGAGTCTCCTCTGGTTCCGCCCAGTCTCCCAGAGTCTTCACTGGTTCCGCCCAGCCCTCCAGTGACTGCGCCGCCAGAGCGCCCTCCAGTGACTGCGCCGCCAGAGCGCCCTCTAGTGACCGCGCCGCCAGAGCGCCCTCCAGTGACTGCTCCGCCAGAGCGTCCTCCAGTGACCGCTCGCCCAGAGCCTGCTCTACCAGAGTCTCCGCTGGGGTCGTACAGTCCTCCAGAGCCCGCTCCTCAAGAGCGCCGTCCAGAGCCCGCTCCACAAGAGCGCCGTCCAGAGCCCGCTCCTCAAGAGCGCCGTCCAGAGCCCGCTCCTCAAGAGCACCATCCAGAGCCCGCTCCTCAAGAGCGCCCTCCAGAGTCGACGCTATCTCCTAGGTGCCCTCCAGAGCCGGAGCTGTCTCCAGCGCGCCCTCCAGAGCCGGAGCTGTCTCCTGCGCGCCCTCCAGAGCCGGAGATCTCTCCTGCGCGCCCTCCAGAGCCGGAGCTCTCTCGTGCGCGCCCTTCAGAACCGGAGCTGTCTCCAGCGCGCCCTCCTGAGCCGGAGCTCTCTCCTGCGCGCCCTTCCGTGCTCTCCTGTGTGGACTATACCCTAGGTTCCCCCAAGAAAATTTTAGGGGGGGGCTACTCCCCTGATCGGCCATGGCCACCTGGACTGTTTACCCGGCCATGGCCACCTGGACTGTTTACCCGGCCATGGCCACCTGGCCTGTTTACTCGGCCATGACTTCCTGAGCCACCAGATCCACCATGGCCTCCTGAACTATTGTCCCGGCCATGGCTGCCTGAGCCACCAGATCCACCATGGCCTCCTGAACTATTGTCCCGGCCATGGCTGCCTGAGCCGCCAGATCCACCATGGCCGCCTGGACTGTTTACCCGGCCATGGTTTCCTGAACCCCCAGATCCGCCATGGTCTCCTGGACTGTTTTCTTGGCCATGGCTCCCTCAGCCTCCTGACCCGCCATGGCCACCTGAGATCCCTGATCCGCCCTGGAGACCACCTCTGTATCCCGTGAACCCTGTGTCCTCTTAGTGGTCTCCAGGGCACCCACCCTCCCTCCCCTTTGGATGTTATTAGGCGCGGGACGCGCCTTCGGGGGTTATCTTGTTATCTTGTTTGTGACCACGCCCCCGTTTCAGTATATTTAAGAGTCTGTGTGTGCACTCCCCATTTGTCCGTCAATGATTCTGTTACCTCTGTTTGCTTGTGTTCATGTGCTCATCTTTTACTCCTGTTTTTTGTTTGTTTGTATTAGTTACAGTGTTTTATTTAATAAACTATTTACGTTTTCATTTACTCCGGTTCTCCTCATCATTCTCCACTCCTCAACCCCGCCTGGATCGTGACATAAGGTAGGTCTCTTTATAAAGAAAACAATCAGCAGATTATTGCAGAAGTGGAATAAAAAAAAAAAAAGTATTAGCAAATTACAGAAGTTTAAATTTGCTGTAAAGAAAATGCACTGTACAATGTTGACTATATTTTATATAAAATACATATTTTACATAACTAGTTTTATGCTAAAGTTGATGTCAATTTGAAGCCTTACATCTAAATAAGTTATTCCAAATTTGAAGTTGATATGAAAAAAAAGAGGTTCCTGTGAAAGCTTGTTTAGGGCATTATAAAATACAAAATAACCTTATATAATTGATACACTACATGGTGCATAGTGCATTAGTGCATAAGTACATAGTGAATAAGTGCGTAATTTGGGGTGCAGCTCATGTTTGCCAGAGAAGACATTTTTACCCTCACCAGTCAGCCCTTACATTGCAGTACACACTACAAAGTATTTAAAAGCTGTTGTGTAAACACATGAATAAATAATTTACAAATCTTTCTTCATCCCCTAATCTAAAGTGTAAACAATTCATCATTTGTAAATGTGTTACACATTATTTGTAGATCTTGCAAATGATCTGGTGTATATAAGGCATTTACAACACTTTCTGCATCCCCTAATCTAAAGTGTAAACTACTCATGAGTTGTAAATGTTTTACACGTGGGTATACACACTGGGTGAAAGACCTTTGAATAATGAGTAAAACATTTACAACTGATGAATTGTTTACACTTTAGATTAGGGGATGCAGAAAGATTTGTAAATGATTTATTCATGATGCGATCTTCAGCGAAGGATAAACATTTAAATGATTGATATTTTGATTATTTTTAAGTGACAAATAATATATTAGCTAGTAATGTTTTAATCACTTACTAAGGATCTGTTAGTTTTTTTTTTTAAATAACTTATGACAGATTTGTAAATTGTTATATTGTTATTTTGGTCAAATAATGAACATTTTGCAGATTCTGAAACTTTTGACTTCAACTGTATATTATGCCTCTTTTGTTATGTCTATGAAATTCTGGCTTTAATATATATATGTATTAATATATATATTTTTTTTTTTACTTATCTTCTTTTTCATTTGTAGATTTTTAACTCCATGATTTTTCAAGATGTTTTTTGTAACCCTTTTAATTCAAAAGTCAGTAGTCAAATAACATCTTATTAACATGAAATCATCAAAACCAGAATCAGAAATAAAGTATTTATAATCAAACACTCATCTGAAGTAAAACGTAGTGGTCTGTTTGCTCAGTGGTAGTTATTCCAGATCAGATGCTTTTTAGTGATCCAAATAGTTGGAACGGCTTTAAAAGGCTTTATTTTATTTATTTATTTTGCAAATTTGCTTCAAAATCAAATAGGTCTTTATTGAGCCTTGTTCTTTCTTTCAAGGACAAGATTTTCTATGGATTAGATGAATCAAGTTCTCAAAAGTTTTTTAAAACTAAAAGTCAAAACATAGCACTTCATAAAACTTCAAAGTCACATCAGAATCTTTTGAGTTTAAAAGTGAAGAATGTTTTGCATCAATAAAACGGGAGTTGGAAACAATTTGAACACTCCCCTCTTCTGCCATTGGTCAGACATAGAGATAGCCCCGCCCTAAACTCACCCTATTGGTTGAGCCAATGCTGCTGCTTTGCCCTGATCAGGATACTTAAATAATTATACAGATGATTGCACAAACATCTTATAGTCTGAATAGCTTTTAGTTTAAAAAAATAAAATAAAATACACACTTTACCTTTAAGCTACTGTGCCAAAGATCCAAATTACAGCCTTTTTTATACCTTTCTTGTAATTCCTTTTCATAACCAAGCCCAGACATGCACGCATACACACATTGTTGGCTGCTAATTGCTTGCTATCATCCAGTCAAGATGTGATTTATAACTTGGACTACAGATGAATCTTAATGCCAAATCTCTCTCCCCGGCAGATGAACAGATGGAGTCTACGATGATGACAGTACCAGGGAAGTGGGACAGGACAGGGCACAGAGCAGAGCCGTTGCTCACATGGTGCATGTGGGGGCGTGATCTAATTTGAATGCAAATTTTTGGAAGCATTCGACTTCGGATGTTCATTTATTCTGCGTCATAAAAAATGAACTGTACACTTTTCACATGGAAATGATCATTTGAGTGGAAGAAGCGGAAGATAATGGACAGCATTCACATACAGGGTCCTTCAGGGCTGGGGAGGTCGGAAGTAATTGAAAAAGATGAAGACAGGCGATAAAAAAAAAAAAAAAACTTTGTGTGGAAGGAAATTGAGTATTTAGAGAATTAGAATCATTAGTGCCTGGAGAATACTGTTTACCATAGCTATATACAAGATGAGCATGGGTCTTGGAACACAAAAATGATCTTGAGAAGTTTATTTGTGTACTTTATATTATCCAAGGAACACAACATTAAAATGTTATCAGACCACTTCTGTTCCACTTTTAAGTTTGAATTTTCAAAAAAAAAAAAAAAAAAAAAAACAAACAAACATCTAAGACCCTCAAACTGTGAGAAACAAGATTCTGTGGTCTGATGAACCTCAATTCCAAGCATCATGTTTGAAGGAAACCAGGCACTGATCAATACCTGCCGAGTACCACCCCAAAAGTAAAGTGAGCTGGTAGCAGCCTCACACTGTGGGGCTGTTTTCCAGCAGCAGGGACTGAGGGACTTGCCAGAGCAGAAGAAAAGCTTAGTGCAAAATATTGAGATAGCCTTAAAGAAAACCCAGTCCAGGGCATTCAGAACCTCAGACTAGGCAGAAGGTTCACCTTTCAACAGAACAATGACCATAAGCACACAGAAAGAGTAGCTTATAGACAACTCTGTGAATGTTCTTGAGTCCAAGCTGATGGAGCTTGAGAGGTGAAGAGGTGAGGAGAAGAATGACAGATACCCAAAATACCCATAAAGACTTGAGGCTGTAAAGGTGCTTCAGCTAAGTACTGAGTTAAGGGTATGAATACTTATGCAATATACTTATTTCAGAGTTATATATATATATATATATTAGGGCCGGGACTTTAACGCGTTAATTTAGATTAATTAATTACACAAAAATAACGCGTTAATTTTTTTTTAACGCATTTTAATCGCACTTAATTATGCACCGCGGAACGTTTCTCACTGGATGAGTTTCGGCGGACCGATTATACTGGAGCACCAACTAGCACATCGAGCCTCAAGTATCACCTCAATGCTTTTACAGAAGGTCTACCTACCTATAGGGTACCAGAATTTCTGAAATGTAGGCTATTATATTTCTAAATATCCCAGTGTTTCCCCTACCATTATTTTAGGGGGGCGCGTTTACAATGTCTCCTCCAATAAAACACGGACTGGATCGCGGACTCCATTCATAAAAAACGAATTTACTATAGCGCGGAATGCC
>NC_133373.1:13965868-13990958 GCF_049309525.1 Garra rufa | reverse complement strand
CTAACCAAAATAAAAAAAAAATATTTGTTTCTAATCTCTGCACAGGAAATACTTGGAGATACTTGGTGTTGTTTCCAAAGAAAAGGTAATATGTCTATATATCAGTATCAAGTATCGGCCAAAAGAAGTTGAAAAATATTAATATTAATATTAATAAGACTCCCATTGCTAACATATTCTAATTTAATCCTTCAGGTCCCACAAATTCTTTGGTTTTCCAGCATTTTTGAAAAGAGATCAAAAGGAAGGTGCTGATTAATAGTGTGCTAAGGGAATCCCTTAATGTTGCAATATTGTCTGTACTCCTCTGATTACTCATGTAGAGGTTTTAAAGGGATTCACCCAATAAATAAAAGTTGTGTCATTCCATGATTCCAAACCCATATGACTTTTCGCTTTCTTTGAAATGTCAAAATAAGAGGTTATGAAGAATGTTCGCATAATCTTTTCCATACAGTTGAGGTCAAAAGTTTACATCCCCCTTTCAGAATCTGCAAAATGTTACTTATGATACCAAAAATAAGAGGGATCATACAAAATGCATGTTGTTGCTTATTTAGTACTGACCTGAATATGATATTTCACATAGTCCACAAGAGAAGATAATAGTTTAATTTATAAAATTGACCCCGTTCAAAAGTTTACATCCCCTTGATTTCTTACCTCAGTGATCCACAACTGTGTTATTATGTTCAGTGATAGTTCTTCATGAGTTATTTTGAGAACTATCTTTTCAGACTGAGGACAACTGAGGGACTAATGCAACTATTACAGAAGGTTCAAACGCTCACTGATGCTCCAGAAGGAAAACCCATGCATTAAGAGTAGGGGTAAAAACGTTTAAACAGAATCGAGATGTGTACATTTTTCTTACTTTGCCTAAATATCATATTTTTTCATTTAGTACTGCTTTTCAGAGGCTAAAGAAGATAGTTCCATGTTCCCCAGAAGATAAAATATGTAAAATGTACCCTGATCTTCAAATTCTAAAAGTTTTTACCCCCTGGCTCCTAATGTTTTTTTCTCCTTCTGAAGCATCAGTGAGCATTTAAACCTTCAGTAATAGTTGCTTGAGTCCCTCAGTTGTCCTGAAAATATGGATCTCAAAATCATACAGACATTGTTGGAAAGAGTTCAAATACAAAAAAAAAAAAAAAAAAAATGCTGTAAAAAAACAATGTGTGGGACCTGAAGGATTTTTCTGAAGAACAACAGACAAACAAGGGACTCGTAAACAACTATCACTAAACAAACAAAAAAAAAAAAAACAAAAAAAAAAAACACTGTGGATCATTCGGGTAAGAACACAGTATTTAGAATCCAACTATTATTTTCTCTTGTGGACTATACATTGCTACCGAAGAGTAAGCCCATACTAATTTGCGCATGTTATAGACCGCCTGATTAAACACAGTTTTATGAACTTTTAGAGGATGTTTGCTCAAATTGTATGGACCTGGTTAAATCTGAAGTTATCATGTTGGGGGATTTTAACACTGATGTTCAGAAAAGTGATGTTTCCGGGTTTAAAGCATTGATGAATTTCTGTCGCTCCAATAGTTTACATCAGCTGATTAATGAGCCTACACGTGTGTGCTCTACCACCCAAACCACGATTGATCTTGTCCTAGTGTCAGACAAATCTAGGATAACAGAAAGCGGGGTTATAAAATATGGGTTGAGTGACCATTCTATTATTTTCTGTAGAAAGATCAAGAAAGCAGTGCTCAACTGTCATACTTCTATAAAAACCCGGTCACTGAAAAAGTATAGCAAAGAAGCACTAAATGGCTGTTTAAATAAAATGAAAATAAAATGAACAGGTCTAAATTTTTGCAATGTAGTGACGTGGACGGAGCATGGTGCCTATTTAAAAGTATGTTTTTAGAAGCTGTGGATAAAATAGACCCATATAAAGAAATTAGAATAAGGCAGAGAACAGAACCCTGGGTGAATGATGACGTCCTTGAGGCAATTAGGGTAAGAAATAGGAAGTATGGGAAATTCAGAGAAAATAAGGATGAGCAGAGTTGGGCGGATTATAAAAAGGCAAGAAATGAAGTTAATAGATTAGTGGGCAATAGTAAAAAGGCATATTTCAATGAAAAAATTGCTGAATATAGAAACGATTCAGGAAAGTTATGGAAATCCCTTAAGCAACTTGGCTACAGTAAAAGGCTAAAAACAAAAAACAGTAATATCACTCTAGACCTTGGCAACAATATTACATCAGAGAAGGAGATGGTGGCAGATAGCTTTAATAAGCATTTCTCATCAGTTGCCAGGAAGCTTGTGGAAAAGTTACCTGGTCAGACTGGTCAATATGGTGAAAGTCATGTGCAGGACTTTTACTCTCAGTTAGGTGTCCGGGCGGGGAGTTTCTTTTTTGAAAAGGTGAGGGAGACACTTGTTCTTGAGAAGCTGAAGAGGCTTGATGGCTCTAAAGCCACAGGATTAGATTCTATTCCATCTAAATTCGTGAGGGATGCCACTGAGATTATTGCTCCGAGCATTACTCATATTATAAACAGGTCGATAGAACAATGATGCTTCCCCAATGACCTCAAGATTGCCAGAGTGATTCCATTATATAAGAAAGGGAGTAAACTAGACCCTGGTAATTATAGACCTGTCTCAATTCTTGGTTGTCTGTCAAAGATAATTGAAAGGATTATTTTTGAACAGATTGATAATTACTTAAAATCACAAAACCTACTTTATAAGTTTCAGTCTGGCTTTCGGAAATCACATTCTACGGATTCCTGTTTATTGTTTCTAACGGACTATATAAAAAAGGAGGTAGATAATGGAAACTTCTGTGGCATGGTCATGTTAGACTTACAAAAAGCTTTTGATACAGTCGACCATGGTGTTTTAATGTATAAATTGAAAGCCATGGGTTTTAGTGAATTAGCACAGAAATGGGTGGGCTCCTATCTGGAGAATAGAACGCAAGTAGTGGACATTGGGGGGGAAATGTCTCAACCAAAAGGCATGGACTGTGGGGTACCTCAAGGGAGTGTTTTGGGTCCACTTTTCTTTTTACTGTATATAAATGATCTAAAGTCTGCTTGTTCATGCAGTCTTTTTTTATATACAAATGATTCTGCGATGGTTGTTTCTCACAAGGATAAAAATATGATTGAAAACAAACTTAGCTCATCACTTTTAAATATTAGCATATGGATGGCTGATAATAGATTATCACTTAACTTAGGGAAAACTGAATCCATATTGTTTGGAACAAAGATAAAGTTAAAGAAAGCCTCCAGTTTTAAGGTCCTAGCTGGAGATATTGTAATTACTGCCAAGGAATCAATCAGTTATCTTGGATGTATGTTAGATTGTAATTTATCTGGAGTAGGTCAGGCCTATAAGGTAATTACTAAAGTAAATCAGAGAGTCCGTTTTTTGGCCAGAATATCAAAGTTTTTGGATGAAAAAACAAAGCTAATTTTGGCAGGAGCTTTAATTCAGCCATATTTTGATTATGCGTGTGGATCATGGTACAATGGTGTCACAGGGAACCTGAAACATAGGCTTCAGACATCTCAAAATAAATTAATAAGGCTAATTTTAGACCTTCCCATAAGAACTCATCTGGAATCTTCCCTCTTTGAAAGAGTGGGATGGTTGGAAGTTGAGGATCGCGTATCTCAGATGCAGCTGGGTATGGTTCATAAAATTGTTAATGGAGATGTTCCCAAATATTTTAGAAATTATTTTAAAAGAGTAAGTGAAGGTCATAGTTACACCACTAGGGGTAGCTCAACAGATTTTGTACCCCCCAGATTTAATACTAATCTGGCCAAACAGTCTTTTCTTTACACTGGAACTATGAAATTCAATGACTTGAAAGTATGGCTTAGATGCCAATCATAGTTTTTATTATATCATAGTCTATTTTTATTGTACATTTTATGAATGAATTTGTTTAATGTATGAAAAATGATTGATGTGTGAATTGCTGCAACTTGTCCTTTCCCTTTGCCCTTATAGGGACCACAATGGAAATAAGTCTTTGGGCTTTATTGTGTTATCCCTGACTATTTATGTATTTTAATGTATGACACAGAGTACTGTTTTCATATTTTATTTTATATTTAAGTAGTCAAATAAAATCAATCAATCAATATATGTAAACATCTTTTATGTGAAATATCTTATTCAGGTCGGCACTAAATAAACATTAACATGCATTTTGTATATAATCCCTCTTACTTTGGTAAAATAATGAACAGTTTGCAGATTCTGAAAAGGGGATGTAAACTTTTGACCTAAACTGTATGGAAAAGATTATGTGAACATTCTTCACAACATCTCATTTTGTGTTTTACGGAAAGCGAAAAGTCATGGGTTTGGAATCACCATGTTTAAATAATGACACGACTTTCATTTATTGGATGAATCCCTTTCAAACCTCTGCATGAGTAATCAGAGGAGTACAGACAGTATTGCAACATTGAGGGATTCCCTCAGCAGAAGGCTAAACAGGCTTTAATGGATGACTTCACACTATTAATCAGCACCTTTTCTATCGCAGTCACTGGGTAGGTATTGAGCTAAATATCTCAGGGTGATAACTCATTACATTGTTATGTGTATTGGCTCAGGGCAGTCTAAACAATAATATTAACCTTGTGGTTTGATATAAAATAAATAATGCTATTTTTGAATCAATAAATAGACAAAAATACTGTACATTTGATGTTGAGAATCTTGATCAAAGGTCACACACTAAAAATAAGGTTGCCAACTCAGCAGAGGAAAATAAGGGACACACTTGGTTTCTTCAGGTTTTTTCATTCTTTCGGTGTACCACATATGCCATTTGAGATTTATAGGTCAGCCACTGATGGCAGGTGAACACATTGCAAACCAAAACAAAATGCTCTAGTTACAGTATGCCTATAGCTATGTATGTAAATCTTTACAAAATACAGTCACTCTGTATTTTTGTTTCTTCAAATAGCCACAAAAATAATGGGACTGTTAAGGAATACCAGCCATGCATATTAATTCAGTTTATCATGTAATAGTTTTGCCTGTACAGTAAAACACATAGGTAATAATGCTGTAGATATGTCCATATCTATGCCATTTTACACTAACATTTGTAACATCAGACATCATCACAAATGTTACAAGTAAAATGAGCTATAAAATGGAAAAGGCAATTTGGACAGCTGAATGTTTGTTCTCTTTCTCTCTCCCACTCATGTTCTTTTTCTTCCTCCGCCGCCTCCTTCTCTTTCTGTCTGCATTTCTCATGGTTGCTGAAGGCTTGTCACCAGGCCTCCATGCTTTTCCATTGTTCAGCTCCAGGGCTTGATACATCACAATGGTAAGAGAGCAGTAGGGATACATTAATGCAAAGATGATGTCACATCTCTTTTAATTAACCCAGTGTGCGCTGAAGCCCAGCTGCTTAATTCCCACAGGGGAGGAACTTAACATAGCAGACTGCTTCTCAACAACTGCTTTCTATATTTGATATATCAGATACTCAGAGAAATATCACACTCGAGAAAGATTTACAGATGGCTACTCCTTACTTGAACAATGAGACAACCCCTAATCATGTACAAACACAAAGTACGATATTTTTGATGAAATAAAAGAGCTTTTTGGCCTTGCATAGATAGCAATGCAACTGATACGTTCAAGGCCCAGAAAGGTAGTAAGGACATTGTTAAAATTGTCCATGTGACATTAGTGGTTCGACAGTAATGTTATAAAGATGAATGTTATGAGAATGCTCTTTGTACACAAAGAAAACAAAATTAACGACTTTATTCATTAATTTCTTCTCTTCCGTGTCAGTCTTCAATGTGCAGACTGAGATAAACATCTGTCTTCAATGTTCTACACAACTTGATTGGAGTAAATTCAGTTGATTTGGACGTGATTTGGAAAGGCACACACCTGTCTATAGACCATTTCAAGCGCTATTCGGCGGCTTAAGGAAGTGACGTCGTTGGTCCCAGGACGTTTCCGGTTAGTGATCCAGCGCATTCAAAACAATGGCGAGAAGCGCTGTATGAACAGTGGGATTGCGGTCATATATATACAAACATCCTGCTTAAATGTCTAAATTAAAATTAGATCCTTGTCGTTCGCTGGTTGTGTGCTCCCTCTGGGGCGGTACTAACATTCTGAGACGTGTTTAACGGTAGATTTCCGAGAAACGTACCCGTGTTGCGGCAGTGAAGGAGAAGGCTGGATAACAACAAGCAACTCTTGGATATACAGCGCACATTTCGATTCAGGCAAGTAAATATCGTTTTTAATTAATCGGTTTATTTGTATATCTTTACGTTAACTCTTCAAGTATGATGCTGCATAATTTAAAGTAGCATTTTGTCATTGTTTACATATGCATCTAGCTTTCATGTGTAACGTTAATGTAAAAAGGCAAGTTTTTTATTTCTGTTTTATTGCTAAGTGTTATGTGGGTTAAATTCATATTAGTCGTCTAGTTATTTTGTCAGTTGACAAATGCAGTGAGTAACATGAAAGTACGTGAATGTCGTATTGTGTAACAGTTAACGGCAGTAGTTTACAAAACGTAATGTCTATGGTAAATATTATTTTCCATCACATAAGCTTTGGTACTGTTAATTCCAAGATGTACTGACGTATTAAGCAATAATAGCATTATTATTTTTTTTATATTGTGCATTATATTAAATGATTGTTTTTCTACTTTTATCCTTATATAATGTAAACAAAATTTATACAGGTGATTTCTAATATCATTTGTTTCTTAGTCTAGGAAGCATTTTGATGTAAGCATCAAAAATATAAAGCATTGTAAATATGCAGCAGGGTCACTAAATCTGACAATACAGTGTAATACTGAAATTTGTTAGCTCCCTGTAATTCCCATAGAATTGGTTAAATGTTATTTACATTTTCATAATGATGGCTAATATCCTTTGTTTTGTTTTCTAGAAAGTATTCTAAACTGATGTAAACAGTTGCAGAAATACAGAAGGGTCACCAAATCTGAGAAGGCAGTGTAAGGAGAGCCATCATCTGTAGACACCCAAGGACAGCTGATCATCCTGCAGTGACAAACCACATCTGACCATATCAACACCCAGATGTGATTGAGAACTTGAGTGTAGTATTCACTAATTTAGTGTAGTACTTAAAGCGACTGATGACCAGGCCAGATACAGACGGCTGCTTTTGACTTGTTCCCCCTTTGTACTCCATATGTTGTTTCAGTTGTTGTTGTTGTTTCATTTGTTGAAGCATTTTATGTTCATACAAATATTTACATATCAATACATGTGCTGGAAATAAAAACAGTTGAAAGTGAGAGAATGCTTTTTGTTTATATACAGTACTGGTCAAAAGTTTGGACAAAGTAGTTTTTTATGTTTTTGAAATAAGTATTTTATGTTTATTAACATGATTAATTATTTAAATGATTTCTATTATAAAAAATATGTTGTGCAAAGCTGAATTAGCATCAGCCTTTACATTACACCAGTATTCATTTTCACATGAATATATATATATATATATAAATTTGTGTGGGCGTGAACAGTAAATATGTGCATAAAAACATATATGAATGCTTTATGTGTGTTTGTGTGTGCATTTATTAATCTGCAGATCTACAGGTTTATGAAAAACACGTTAGCCAGCATTGAATTGCGACGATCTTGTTTATTTGTGATCACATGATGACTCGTAGCATTCATACCCTCCACTTGCACTGTTCCACAGCAACAAACTTGACCAAACTAACGTTGAACACAATGTCATGTTGAAATGAATTCAACACGTAATAATAGCATCGAGCGCTTAGTTTAATAGCATACATTTAGCGTTGTTTGGAACGATATGTATTGTGAAAAGTAAAAAGTACTTATGAAAACAAATATTTAAACAGAAATACAGACTGACCACGCAATGCAAGTAAATGAATCACGAACAACCTCCGGATATCTTGGGAACAAAACATGAAGTAAGTTGCACTGCTTGCTTCAGACTGATGACATCCATTGTACGAATAAATGTTCACAATATTTCCGTTCATGTGATATGCTTTTAGCAATCTCCCGTGTACACGCACGCAGCATCGATTAGTTAATGAGCAGCTTTTTTACCTTAACCAGCTTTTTCGCTAGATTTTAAAAGAATGTGTTCGTATTGACAGATCGGAGAAATAGCGCTACCGGAAATGTTTCAGGACCGGACATGCGCAGTAACGTTCCAACGCGCTTGTTATTGTTTACATCCTTGAAATGGTCTATATAAGGTCCCACAATTATCATTGCATGTCAGAGCACAAACCAAGTCATAAAGTCCAAGGAATTGTCTGTAGATTTCCGAGACAGGATTATGTCAAGGCACAGATATAGGGAAGGGTTCAGAAACAATATCTGCAGCATAGAAGGTTCACAGAAGCATGCAGTCTCCATTACCCTTAATGAAATAAGTTTGAAACTCTTCCTAGAACTGGCCTCATGGCCAAACTGAACAACTGATGGAGAAGGGCCTTGTCTAGACAGGTGACCAAGAACCTGAATGTCACTCTAGTTGAGCTCCATGATCATATGTGGAGATAGGAGAAACCTACAGAAGGACAAACATCACTGTAAACCTCCACCGATCTAGGCAGTGTGGCCAAACTCAATCATCTCCTCAGTTAAGACACATGAAAACACACTTGGAATTTGCAAAACAGCACCTAAAGCACCATCAGACTCTGAGAAACAAGATTCTCTGGTCTGATGAACCTCAATTCTAAGCATCACCTGCAGAGTACCATTCCAAAAGTAAAGTATGCTGGTAGCAGCCTCGCGCTGTGGGGCTGTTTTTCAGCAGCAGTGTCTGAGGGACTCGTCAAAGTAAAAGAAAAGCTCAGTGCACCAAAATATTGAGATAGCCTTAATGAAAACCCAGTTCGTTGCATTCAGAACCTCATGGGCAGAAGGTTCACCTTCCAACAGAAAAACGACCCCAAGCACACAGCAAGAGTGGCTTATAGACAACTCTGTGAATGTCCTTGAGTGATCTAGCCACTACCTGGGATTGACCTGAATCAAATATTTCTGGAGAAACCTGAAAATGTGCATCCCCATCCAACCGGACAGAGCTTGAGAGGTGAAGAGGCGAGGAGAAGAATGGCGGTTAATTGCCAAATGATGATGATCAAAGCTCAAAAATATTTGAGGCTGTAACTGGTACCAAATGTGCTTCAACAAAGTACTATGCAAAGGCTGTGAATACTTAAGTACATGTGATTTTTTTTTTTTCGTTTTTATTTTTAATATATTTGCAAAGACTTCAAACAAATTTCTTTCACATTGTCATTATGGAGTATTGTTTATGGAATTTCAAGGACAATAATGAATTTAATCCATTTTGGAATAAGACTGTAACATGAAAAAATGTTAAAAAAAGTGAAGCTGTGAATACTTCCCGTATGCACTGTACATAGGGAACTTGATATTAATGTAAGTCAGGGAGGTGATTAGAATTAATGTTAGTGGCTGAACTGGTTAGAGTTACGGGTTAGTGTTAATGTCAAGAGTTAGTGTCCATGTTAGCATTAGTGTTATTGAGAGAGTTAGTTAGTCCTACAGTGTCCTCAAAGGAGCTGGCTACTATTAGGCATCATGTTAAAAAAAGCGTAAAACTGCATACAATTTCATGAACAAACATGCACTGTTAAAAAATGTTTCATTTTATACTTTTCCAACCTGATCTCATGGCAATTCGTACATGTTTTACGAGCTAATTCGTATGAATTCGTACAACCTTACAAATTCAGATTTTTGCTAAATCGTACATTTTACATCGTACGAATTACCCAATTCGTAGGAAAGACTTACCCCTAAACCGTTACTAGGGTCTAGACAAAACGTACGAGTGAGCTCGTACAAATTCAAAAACTCATTAAAGTATGTTGGAATTGGTCATGAGATAGCATTGGCTTTTTACAATTCTGTTTATCTGTACAGGAGGAAAGTAAATCAAAACTATACAACAAAGTACAACTGCAGTAAACTGACAACAAATACAGTGAGTACAGTGAGTTGTACAGTGATAAGTAAATAATAACAATAAAACAACCACTATTACAACAATTTAGAATCAAATACTACTAAAACAATAGGAAAGCTTTCTTTTCTGAAACAGCTGAGAAACATGGCTAACATGGACGATCGTTTACTTGTCTTAATAGACCATCAGGATAGACGCCATAATGAAATTTAGCACAGATGAAAACAAGGCTGTGAGGGATAGACTTTACAATGACATGCACTATATAAAGACCCTATCACCTAATTAGAAAAACGGTATCAGTACAACAGTATCCATTAAACACTGTATTTCTACCCCTCACAGCCTTGTTTTTATTCCTGTCTAAAATTAAAGAGATAGCTCACCTAAAATGAAAATTACTCCATTATTTACTCACCCTCAAGCCATCCTAGGTGTATATGACTTTCTTCTTTCAGACGAATGCAGTCGGAGTATTTAAAAATTTCCTGGCTCTTTCAAGCTTCATAATGGCAATAAATGGAAATCCAATAAAGTGTATAAATCCATCATAAAAAGTGCTCCACCCAGCTCCAGGGGTTAATAAAGGTTTTTTGAGTTGAAGTGGCACGTTTGTGTTAGAAAAATATCCATATTTGAATCTTTATACCATAAACAATCGTATGTGCATTCATGAAGGAGTGGCGTTCCAGCGGATGATGCAGGATTGTATTTGTCTAAAAGAAAAAAGAAAAAAAGAAAGTCATATATACCAAGAATGGCTTGAGGGTGAGTAAATACTGGGTAATTTTCATTTTTTTGGGTGAACTATCCCTTTAAATAAGGTCTACGGTTTAAGTGTTTTTTCCACATGATACATTCAACACTATCAGTACGTCTGAACAAATTCAGAAATTCAAAAAATGTTGTTTTGTTCACAGTATGCGTGACATAATATTTAAACTGCAGACATGAGAAGAATTTATACTACTAATAACTGTTCATCAGTGTGTTGTGTCCAAAAGGCAGATCTGGACTGGTTGATTAACCACATAATTCAGTAATGTTCAAATGTCTGTGAGATAAAACACAAGCTACAGTGCATCTCATCTTTGATCCATTGTCTGGGAAGTAAATCTTCCCCAGTGGAAAGTCTGGTCACGCATGTCAGAGTCTACTGTCAGATAGAAGTATAGATGTAGACAATAATAATGACAAGTAGGTTGAGGATGGTTCCAACAATCCCCAGCAAGGCCAGGATGGACTCTTCCCTGCTCTCCCTCTTCTGTGGTCTTGGGGTTTGATGGGTGATCGCATAGTTCAGCATTTTCGCCTGGTGGGTCAGAGTCTTTTTGAAGCCGGTCTGCATGAGAATGACAGATCCCTTTTACACCGACAGGAGAACAAAAGATGAAAGAGAGAGCTTTCATAAATTATGCCATAACTAATGAAGAAGACAATTTTAGCACATACTGAGTATGACAGAAATCTTGTGCAAATGATTTCCTAAAATAAATGTAATAACCTACTAGTTAATATTTGCACTGAATATCTGCATTTTTAGTAGGAGACCCCATGTTAGCAAATGGGTAAATGGCAACCTCCATCAATTTTCCAGACCACTTGTCCTGTGTAGGGTCACTGTGGTGCTGAAACCAATCCCAGTATCAGATGGCCAGATGGACAGTCACACATTCACACTCTCAAACTATGTACCCAATTTACATTATGCTGGATTGCAGGGGGAATTGAAGAGAACCTGGAGGAAACCCACGCCAGGACTCAAACTTCTTGCTGTGAAACAACATTGATACCCACTGAGCCACTCTGCCACATGGCTGGGGAACAATTTCAAGGAGGACAATTCTCTGAAAATGTTTCTGCAAGAAAAACTGTCCAAGGCTCCGCTAATAACCCCATAATAAGAGAAACGGTTTTGAAGCACTTGAAATTATTATTTTTTTTGAGTAGCCTAGAGTAAGTTGAAAATCGCTGAAAGGAGTTTAAACACTTACAAAAGTAATGGTTCTTTATGTCAAATGTCAACAACCAGTGAATGAAGGACGCCATGATCAGAGCTGTTTTTGTTGTGTGTCGTGGGTTTTTGTAATAACCAAGATGGAAAGTAAATGCACAATTAATGCGATTTAAAAGAGCATGAAAATCTGACTAAATATGAACTTCCAGTGTTACATATCATCGAGGCTGAGAAAAGAACACAACGCGGCAGACAACAGTAGCTAAATATTGTTATTATCGCTTTTTTACATTTAAATATTTGTACTCAGCTTTTTAAAAATGGCGGCTAGCTGATGTTTCGTATGCATACACTTATGCCGCTAGTAGTTCCTATAAAACACTGGTGTCAAACTCAAATCCTGGAGGGCCACAGCTCTGCACATTTTCGCTCCAACCCTAATCATACACACCTGATCCAGCTAATCAAGGTCTTCAGGATTACTAGAAACTCCAAGCAGGTGTGAGTTGGAGCTGGTTGGAGCTAAACTCTGCAGAGCTGCAGCCCTCCAGGAATTGAGTTTGAGACCTCTGCTATAAAGGGTTTTTTCACAGTTTGGTCAGTTACCCGGATGCTGTGTTGCCAAGTCTGTGGTTTTCCCGTCGAATTGGGCTACTTTAACACTGTTGCCGTGCATTGTTTTTCATGTCCGCAGGTTGAAGCGACTCCAATAACCTAATATTTAGCCCTTGGAATGCTAATTTTACCAGAGGAACCCAACCAAAAAATTTGTATTTAACCTGCCGGAATGCAATTTTTACTGGGGGGACCCCCCTCAAAACACAATTGGGCTAGTTTGAAGTAGCAATTAGACAAGTTTTGTTGTGAAAACCTGGCAACCCTGCCCGGATGCGTGGCCATATTGGCGACAATTGGATGTAAACAACAGCATGGATCGCATGGTAAATGTACTACTGAATACATTGTTCTGCTAATTCATGCTGTCTAAATGACGGGGCAAAAGAAAAAAAAAGAAAAAAACGTGGATAGCAAGGACTTAGTAAGCGGGAAAGGCCACAATATTTTGACAAACTGAAGTTAATATGTGGTAAAGATACGTATGGGCAGTATTAAGATATTAGCCTAATATTTCATCTACCTGACCAGTTATTATAAGAACAAACACAAATGTTGTCAAGATTCTTGCCCTGGAAATCCTAGTTTGGTTTGGTCAACCACAAATGCCATTTGTTCCTCAGACATTTTTTTTTTTTTTTTTTTGCATTCTTCTCTTTGATTTGTTATAACTTTTATCAGTCTAGTACTCCAAATATTTTCCTAGTCAGACCGATTAGTACAGCCCAAGAATGACAATAATTAACTATGTCCTACTTCCAACTAAAGCTACCCCCTAACAGTCGACTAACCGTTAGTCAACCAGAAAAGGCTTGGTTGCTTAGTCCCAGAAAAAAAAAAAAAAAAAAAATCCACATAAAGGGGTGGACCACGTGACGGACGGACCATTAACGGCTGGTCTAAATATGGCTTATCATCGGAAATATGTAAGTAGTAGCAACTTTACTTGGCCGCTCCATCTAATATTAACATAGAAAAATGTGCATTATTCAAGTGCCTGTGCAGAGTGTGGAAACTGAATAGTAGTTCCAGTCAATCAAATGCCACATTGACAGATTTCTGTCAATTATGGCAAAAACTGAAGAAAAAATATTGCCTTTCATTTCAAAAACAGCTGACGAAAAGCTAAATTAAGGTATCATATTATAAACTTAATGCCTAATGTTTTGAAGTTTGACATAAGCTATACACTATGCTCATAGATCGATCTACTTAAGTTCACAGGTCAGATATCCGACTTCAAGCAGTGTTCCAGACGTTATTTCCAAGTAGGAGGTGGCAAAAATCTAAATTGCTAGTCGTCTGGAATGCAGAATTAGACCCAACTCTGAGGTAGGGGCTAATTTAGTTTGCCCAAACGGATTTCTTAAAACTAAATGCATTCCTACTGTAGTTCCTGCTGTGTGAACACACCAAAAAGTGGGGATTTCCTCCAATAGTTCTAGGAACTATGAAAATGTTTCTCCAGTGTTTCTCTTTTTAAAAATCCCAGTAGTCAGTGTTTTGTATGAGTTTGGCCAGTCAGTGTATACCAACATCACTGGTAGTTCCTATAGAACTGTTTAAAACCCTACTCTGAAGTAGGAGCCAAATTAGTTCCAAAGAGAAATGGAGTTCTTAAAATTAAATACATTCTTAGTTCCTGCGGTGTGATCACACTTAAAAAGCTGGAACTGTCGCCAATAGTTCTAGGAACTATAAAATGGTTCCTCTGGTGCAAAAGCACCAGAGTTTTCCTTCTTGGATATTAAAAGTGCATTACACTAACTCAGGCAGTGCATTTCTTGTTTACAAGGCCTGATTCTACATAAACATCTCAATGTGAGGTAGACTGGTGACCCCCAGTGGCCATTTCATTCTATTTTATCTCAACTACTTTAACTTTCTATGAACATGTTCGTGCAAGGTGCTTACCTGACAGCATCTGGAAAAGTTCCTCCCCTTACATCACCTTATCTGGGAAAGGTTGTGGAAAATTCCGGCTTACCATGTTCCAGGACTCCAGGGTTTGGTCCTTCTCAGCCCATCTATAGGAAAAAGATTATTTAGGTCCATCTTCATATGGTATGTGTTGATTATGGCTATAAATAAGATGCTTACACCATTTCTTTCCAGTCTTCGATTTCTTCCAGAAAAACATCTTCCAAAAACCAGCCAACCACTGTCTATTGTGTGGCACATATGTCGAGCCAGGGATTTGGTCTTGAAGGTTCTGGCACCAGGTTTTTTATTAATGCCATTGCAATTTGCAGCAAACTGACACTTTTAGATTTCCAGTTCTGGGTGTTCTTGAAGATGTTGCTCTGACAGCTGCTGTGGTACCTTCTTCTTGCTCAAGTCTCAGCTGTCTACACGTACCTATAGAGCAGAGGTGTCAGACACTCTTCAGGCACTGGCACCAATGACCTGATTCTGTTGGCAAACCAAATCCACATGGAGAATAGTGGCATTGCCTGCTCTATCTGCCTAGTATTTTAGAAAACCTGGTGTTGCTTAGCAACCAGCTTAGAGAAAGGCGAAGGAGTGCTGGGATATGAAGGCTTTTGAGGGGATGGTGAACAAAAAACCATGCAGGAGAATTATTGCAGCTGGCAAATAACTTAATTTAATTTAATTTAATTTATTAATATTTAATTTCCATGAATTCCAAGTCACTGTATATGAATTATTTTTACATCTGCATTACCTTTTTAATGTATTTTTAAAATGATTTAATAATTTGAGATGCGGAAATGTATTATTGTATTTTTTCTGTATTATATTGCATTATATTGTAAAAAAAAATCCACATATCAATCTATTAAATAATTTAAAAATGCAATACAAAAATGTAATGTAGATGTAAAAACAATTAATATACAATGGATTGGAATAAATAAAAGAAAAAAAATCTTGAAATTAAAAATGCAAATACTGTTTCACCACATGCTAAATAAATGAATAAAATAATAAAATAAAATACAATTTTAAAATGAAAAATGTAAATAGTTTGGCATGACATTTTAAATAAATTAATGGAAAAAAAAAACAATACAATAGAATAGAATAAAATAAAATAAAATAAAATGAAATAAAATAAATTATTAAAATGAAAAAAGTAAATAGTTTGGCACTACATGCTAAATAAATTTAAAAAAATATTGAAATAAAAAAATACATAAATGAAAAATGTATATAGTTTGACACAACATGCTAAATAAAAAAAATGAAGAATAAAACACAATTAAATAAAATCGTAAAATGAAAAACTAAAATAGTTTGTATAAATAGTTAAATAAATAAATAAATAAAATAGAATAAAACAAAATAAAATAAACCTTGAAATGAAAAATGTATATAGTTTGGCACTACATGCTAAATAAATAAATAATAAAATAAAATAAATAAAATAGATTCTAGAAATGAAAAATGCAAATAGTTTGGCACTACATGCTAAATAAATGAATAGTAAAATAAATAATATAGAAAACAAAATAAAATAAATCTTGAAATGAAAAATGTATATAGTTTGGCACTACATACTAAATAAATTAATAAATAAAATAAAAGAATGAACAATAAAATTAAATTCAATCCTAAAATGACAAATGTAAATAGTTTGGCACTACATGCTAAATAACTGAATAATAAAATAAACAAAAAAATACAATAACAAATGAATAAATGTGAAAAAAAAAAAATAGAAATAAACTAAATAAAATAAAATAAGTCTAAAAATGAAAAAAAAAAAAATATATCTAGTTTGGCACTACATGCTAAATAAAATAAAAATCTGATATGTATACTTTAATTTGTCATGTGGTGCAAGTTTCCAAAAACATAATATCTAAAAATATGTAATCTTCCTCTTAAAACTATATTTGCAAACCTTTCTTGGTTTTCAAAAACAAATGAATCCATCAATTCTTAATATTTTTTAGTAATTTACAATTTAAATAGTTTTAATTAAAATTATATAATGAAGTCATTTAACTTTTTTCAGACACTCGTATCAGTCATCTATCTTTAATGACATCCGTTTTGCTTTTTCTATAATTATTTAACATTTTAGAATATGTCACTACCTCCTGTAATTACATCCACTAATCTTGTAGTAATAAAGGAAATATACAGTAAATATTAGGCAAAAAATATTTTAAAACACTATTGCGTACTCTAGTGGACACATACGAAACTACAACAATTTTTTTCTCAACAAAGAACTTAAAATATTTTCATTTTATTTATTTTTTTATTATTAACGCCTTTATGATTATCAGACTGCAAACTTTCAGTGACACTGCTTTTAATAACTACAGTGAGTACAGTGCCTTGCAAAAGTATTCATACTCCTTTTTTTTTTTGGTACGTTTTGTTATGTTGCAGCCTTATGTTAAATTGCTTTAAATTACTTTTTTCCACATCAGTATACATCTCATACACCATAATGACAAAGCACAAAACAGGTTTGTAACAACTTTGCGAATTTATTAGAAATAAAAAACTGAAAAGATCCCGTATTCATACCCTTTTCTGGGACACGTAGCTCAGGAGCATTCATATTGCTTCTAGATGTTACTACACTTAGAGTGGACCTAAATTGTGGCAAATTCATTTGAATGAGTATGATTTAGAAAGGCACACACCTCTCAGAAAAGGTCTAACAGCTGAAAATGCATATCAGAGCAAAAACCAAGTCCTGAGGTCAAGATAACTGCCTGTAGAGCTCAGTGACAGACTTGCGTTAAGGCAATGATCTAGGGAAGAGTTCAGAAAAAATCTGCTGCATTTAAGGTTCACAGAAGCATGTAGCCTCCATTGTCCATCATGGAAGACGATTGGAACAACTAGGACTCTAGTTGAAAATGTCTGCCAGCCCCCATCCAAGCTGACAGAGCTTGAGAGGTGAAAAGGTGAGGCAAAGAATGGCAGATAATTGCAGAATGCAGATGTGCAAAGCTTGTCACATCAAACCCAAAAAGACTTAAGGCTGTAAAGGCGCTTCAACTATGTACCGAGTTAAGGGTGTGAATACGTATGCAATGTACTTATTAAAGTGTTTTATTTTTAATACATTTGTAAAATTTGCAAATCTGGTTTTTGCTTTGTCATTATTATGGTGTATGGAGTGTAAATTGATGTGGGGAAAAACTAATTTAAAGCAGTTTAACATGCTGCAACAAAACGTGAAAAAAAACGAAGGGGTATGAATACTTTTGCAAGGCACTGTATATATATAAGAAGTTAGAAGTTGAACAAGTAGGATGTGTATGTAGGATTTTATCTAACATAACAGCTTCTGCAAACATCTTTAAAAGATGTCTCACCATTAAAATTAAGCAGATACTGTTCCCCCACACCATTAGAGCTTCCTACATGCGTAACTGGCAAAAAAAGAAAGAAAAGTTGAGCAATTCTCTCTCCGGCAGGACAACTTCTAAACATATTTTAGACAAGAAATAACATGACAGACACATTGCAAAATGAGGAAGAAGGAATTCTCTATCTGAATCAACAAAAAAATATTCTTTCTGACACACCCAGCATCTCTAGTTTCACACAACGGGTGCTTTAAAATATTTTTATTGACAAAAAAAAAAAAAAATGATATACATCTAAAATACATTTAATAATATATTTGAAAATACAACATTTTAAATATGCAGTGGTCTAACATTAGAGTATCTGAAATAAACGCAATAGAAATGCAATCATCATGTATAATATGGTAAATCTATATCAAGTGTTTTACAGTGATTTCTCAGAATTTAGGTTTGACATCACTTCCTTCAGACATGTGAAGACAGTTTGGACTTCAGCAGGTCAAGTCCCCATTCAGGTTTACATCAATCTTTGCTGACTACACTCCTACTTGCACTCTTTCTCTTGATCCAGGAGAGCTGATCTGATTCCCAGCTTCTGAAGTTCCTCTACCAGATCTCCGCTCTGGTGCATCTGAAGAAGAATATCACAGCCGCCAACAAACTCTCCATTGAAGAACACCTGAGGAATCGTTGGCCAGTTGGAGAAAGTCTTTACTCCTTTTAGGGAAAACAAAGTCACATGTCAGTATTTAACATTATTCCTACAGGCTTAACTCTTAGGCAAAAATGAATGGAATTCATTTTATGTAGCCTAACATAACTACTTGCTTTTCTTTTTAAATCCTCTTAAGCACTTTAGAGTCTAGGCCAGGAGTTCTCAACTCTGGCCCTCGAGGTCCATTTTCCTGCAGAGTTTAGCTCCAACCCTAATCAAACACACCTGAACAAGCTAATCAAGCTAATCATTACTAGAAAGTTACAGGCAGGTGAGTTAGATCAAGGTTGGAGGTAAACTCTGCAGGAAAGTGAACCTCGAGGGCCAGAGTTGAGAACCTCTGGTCTAGGCTATACTGTTCGGAAACTAACCTCAGTCATGCAAGGTTAACACCCCTTTCTTCCTGCTGCAAAGGACTGATAAAGACAATCAGAGATGACAGGACTGCTGGTGCCGTTAACCTACTTGAGCTGTACTAACAAGTTGAAGACACAAACTAAAAACTGTGGAAGCCTGTTTCCGCTACAGTTGAGTAGAAATGATGCAAACCAGAAACTTAAAACAGTAATAATGAGAAACATTCTCATAATAATAATTTATTTTCTCATTGATATCTCAACAGTTACTAAACATCTCATAATAATGACTTAGTAATAAACATAATAAGTAGAAATAGTTAATATTTCGAGATGTCAAGTGACAATGAGAACGTGTCTTGTTATAATGAAAAATGTCTCATAATAATAATTAATCTAATTAGTATCTCATAACAGTGACTCAACATCTCATTATAATGATAAAATTTCTGATAATACACTCTTAAAAATAAAGGTGCTTCCAAAAGGTTCTTCAAGCAATGCCATAGAAGAACCATTTTTGGTTCCACAGAGAACCATTCATTCAAAGGTTCTTTAAAGAACCACTTTTTGCTTACCTTGTTATAATCTGAAGAACCTTATTTGCCACAAAGAACCTTTTGAGAAACGGAAAGGTTCTTCAGATGTTAAAGGTTCATTATGGAACCATTTATATAAAAAAAAAGGGTTCTTCTATGGCATCGTGAAGCACTTTTTTATTTAAGAGTGTAGAAGAGATGTCAAGTCATTATTACAAGAAAACGTCTCATAATTATAATAATAATGAGTAGCCTTCTTATAATAATGACTTTCTTATCTCATAATAGTGACTAAACATCTCAATAATGAGAGAATGTCATGCAACAATGATTTGGTTCTTATAAGAAACGTTCTTATAATAATAACAACTGTTTCTAATTATTCTGAAATGTCAAGTCATTGTCATAAACGTCTTGTAACCAGAAATAAAATGGTCTTATAATAATGTTTCTCATTATCTTGTAAAAACGCCTAAACATCTCATAAAAATTAGAAACTTTAATGCAATAATGCCTTGGTTTCTCATAAAAAAAATTCTCAATCTCAATGAGAAACTTTCATGCAACAATGCATTGATTTTTATAAAAGTTAGAATCTTCCTCATTATAATAACTTTCTAAAGTCTAAATAACTTTAACTAACTTTCTAATTCATATCTCATAGCAGTTACAAAACATAATGGTATTATATCTCGCAATATCATTATATATGATATCAATTGTATCTTCTCATAGTAATAATACTTTCAAATAACTTATAGTTTCTCATTACTACCTCATAATAATGACTAAACATCTCATAAAAATGAGAAACTTCCATGTAATAATGCCTTGGTTTCTCATAAAAAAAAAACCCTCATAACATTTCTTAACTATTTCTGCTTATTATGTTTCTTACCCTTTTAAGACGTGAAGTGATTGTCTTGTAACAATGATAATTTGTCTTGTAATAATGGAAAATGTTATCATAATAATAAATAATCTAATTAGCATCTCATAATAGTGACTCAATATCTCATAATAATGAGAAACATCTGCATAATAATAAAGATGTCACATCATTATTACAAAAAAAAACATTGTATAATAGTGAGTAGCTATCTCGTAACAATTAGTAACCTTCTTATAATAATAACTTTGTTTCTTGCGAAAATTTCATGCAGCAATGCAATGGTTTCTCATAAAAAACTTTTAAACTTCCATAACTTAACATCTCAAATTAGAAACTTTCTTATAATAATAATGTCAAGTCATTATCATGATAAAACTTCTTGTAACCATAAATAAAAATGGTCGTATAATAATGTTTCTCATTGTTATCTTGTAAAAATAAACATAAACGTCTCATAAAAATGAGAAACTTTTAATGTAATAATGCCTTGGTTTTTCATAAAAAACTTACTTAATTTCAACTTATGTTTCTTACTATTTTGACATGTCAAGTGATTGTCTTGTAACAATGAGAACTTGTCTTGTAATAATGGAAAATGTTCTCATAATAATAATTAATCTAGTTAGCATCTAGTATTAGTGGTTCAACATCTAATAATAATCAGAAATGTTCACATAATAATAGAGATTATCATTATTACCAATACAAAAAAAAAACATCTCATAATAATGAGTAGCTGTCTCGTATTAATTAGAAACCTTCTTATGATATTTTGTTTCTTGAGAAAAGTTCATGCAACACTGCACTGGTTTCTCATCATTTCTAGAAAAATGTCTTCATTATAATAACTTAACATCTCAAATTAGAAACGTTCTTATAATAATAATAATACTAATAATACTAATAATACTAATAATAATAATACCAAATGTTTCTAATTATTCTGAAATGTCAAGTCATTATCAAGATACAACTTCTTGTAACCATAAAAAAATTGATTTTGTAATAATGTTTCGGTTTCCCATTTAAAAAATTCTCATAATCTCAATAATGAGAACAATCATGCAACAATGCATTGGTTTCTCATAAAAATGAGATATTTTTTACAAGGAAACATAATGATGAGCAACTGTCTCATAATAATGAGAAACTTTCATATCATAATAGTGACTCAATAATGATAAAATGTCATGCAATAATGCATTGGTTTCTCATAAAAATTAGAAATTTCTTCATTATAATAACGTAACATCTAAAAAATGTAAAACTTTCTTATAATATTAACTGTTTCTAATTATTCTGAAATGTCAAATCATTATCACGATACAACTTCTTGTTAAAGATCTTATAATAATGTTTTTTTTTTTAATAATATCTCATATAACAGTTACTAAACATAATATTATATCTTGCAATATCATTATATATTAAATACAAATTTATTTTCTCATAGTAATAATACTTTCTCATAACTTTCTCATTATTATCTTAGAAAAATGAGACTCTTTAATGTAATAATGCCTTGGTTTTTCATTAAAAAAAAAATCCTCATAATAATAGCTTTTTAATTGCTACAATAAATTGCTTCGTGGAAAAAACAAGTCTTGTAATAATGGAAAATAATCTAATACATCTCGTAACAGTGCCTCAACATCTCACAATAAAAATTGTCTAGTAATAATTAGAAACCTTATAATGATAACTTTGTTTCTCATTATCTCATAACAATGACTAAACGTCTCAATAATGAGAAACTTTCATGCAACAATGCATTGGTTTTTCATACAAATTAGAAACTGCCTCATTATAATAACTTAACATCTCAAAATTAAAAAGTTTCTCATAATAATAAGAACTGATTCTAATTATTCTGGAATGTCAAGTCATTATTACGATAAAAATGGATATTTGTAACCCTAATGAAAAAGCTCCTAAAATGAAAAAAGTCAAAATAACTTGGGATAACTTAAGACCTCATAAAGAGAAAACCAAGTCATTTTTATGAGAACGTTTTAAAAGTCTGAGAATTATGAGAAAGGTTATGGTTATTATGGGATACTAATAACTAAGAGCTTATATTTATGTTTTCAAAAATGTGTCACTACCACGCGTTAAAAACGAACCACACAACCAATACAAATTTCATCCAAGCCAATATCAAACTCAAGCTGGGTAAACACTCAAAAAAACTGTTCACACCACAGTCACCAGGCACTGACCTTGTCTAAGATCCTGGTCATCCAACACGTTATAGGCAGCATAGCTATCGACCCCGTGCATTCTCAGGATCTGGACGACGGCGTTGCTAAAGCCACACATAGGCTGTGCGGGAGTGCCTTTCATGAAGACCACCACTTTGTCCTTCTTCACTATCTCCTCCACGTTCTTCTCGACCGCTGAGGAGCACATGAGGCGGGCCCAACCAGACAGCAGCTCTCCATTATTCTGCGCTGTTCTATATTGCCACGGGCTTGATCGAAGACACCGCGCTGTTGATCTAATAATGTTGTTCATCGTACAAGTCTGAAGGGTCTGGTAAAGAGTTAAAGAGGGATAAATATGTCTGACACTTCACTGAACACACGCCACAGACCCCAACTGAAGTAACTCTCTACACACGAGCTCCGCCCCCTCGAGTATAAACACTCAAAGGATGAAAACTATTGGGTCTCGTATTTGTCTTCTCCTCTCTGATTGGTTGAATGCTTCGTCAGTCATGAATGTTACACAAGTTGCTTTTTATCTTAGTCTTTGTCAGCTTCTGTTTCATGAGTGAAAAGTATTTTATAAAATGTATTACTGTTATATGTACCGACACTGTAATTTTAAAACGTCCTTTTCTTTTTCTTGTAAAAAAGTAATTAGTGGAGGCGTTACATCCGGTTAGAAAGCGCTTTAACTTTTTCTTCCGGTACGTACAGGTTTGTCCGAGTCATTTCCGCGAATCGGTTCTTTCAAGTTCGTTGTTTATAAACGACTCAGTGATTCCTCTACGTCGTGCAATTTTTAATTTCAGTTAAATATGTTTCATTCATTCAGCTCATAAAAATACAATAATTTAAAACCAATATAAGTGGAATTTTTAATTAAAGTAAAAATAAACTCGCTATTGCTCGAACGGGTTCATTCCGAATCTTTTTTAAACGATTCAACTGAATCACTGTCCCGACTCTAAATGAATGATTCATTCACGCAGCTCTATTTAAGTGAATGTTGTTGTAGTTCCTTTTTGGCTTGGTGGAATCCACGTGTTTTTGTTACAGTGTATAAACAGTTTGTACGAGGTAAGATTGTACACGTTTGTCCCCTAACAACAGTGCAGTTTCGAAATCCTGTCTCCTGTATCTGCAGTGGCTGGAGACTCAACGAGGCTGCACAGATAAAACAGAAAGAGCAAAAGGCGTGACTTCTCTAGACTCTGAAGTTTTACGTGCGATATTCTTTCAACAAATCTTGTCCTGTTTCCACGGCGGTGATGGTTTGTTGTGTACCGTTACCAATCTAAAAACAGGCATAGTAAAAGCAGCGGCAGTCAGATATTGTCTGGCAGGAAAAGCGCGCCTTTCAGACACTTTGAATTGCCACAAGCTGTGTGTTGTATATTGATAAAAGTGATTAAAACATTTTCTTTTTCTTTTTTTCCCTTCTATTTGTAGGTTTTTCCGGAGTTACTTGGAAGCCTGAATTCCTCGTCGAGCTAAATGTGTGAACTGTGAACGTATTTTTAAATGATGTGAAATATATATATATATATATATATATATATATATATATATACGCTGTATATTTGCCTTTTATTTATCTCATTTTTTTTCTCCAATAAAATGTTAATATAATACTTTTTTTTTTTTTTTTTTTTTTTTTTGATTTGCGTCATGTGTCAACTGTAAATGAATAATTTAGGTATTTCTGTGGTATCTAAATTTAGTCCATAGGCTTAATTAGCCAGCAAACCTGTTCGTTTGTTTCTTGAGTAAAGTTAGAACCATATCATCTTCACTGATGCATAATGGTTTATTCGGAATGCTATTTTCAGATAAGCCACTTTGTACAATCTGTGCTGCAGGACTAGCTTAACCGGACAGAAGTGATTTAAAACAAATGAACCATTTTTTACTGTGAACCAACTGTTCACAAAGGTATTGTTACTTTAACATTTGACAGTCAGAAAGTGTCCTAATTCTTTTCAATATTTATTTATTTTTTATTTTATTTGTGTGTGTGTGTGTGTGTGTGTGTGTGTGTGTGTGTGTGTGTGTTGGCTTAATACTTAAGCTATTTCTAGTGTTTAACCAGGTTTCTGTTAGTCTTAAGTCTTTAATTTGCCTTTCTACAAATTAAGGCCTTAAAAGGTTCTTAAAATTATAGCAGAAAGTCTTAAATTCTGCTCCACCTTAAAACCAAGGTATTAAATGTTGCATGCACTAAAGAAAAAAGACATTTGATAGGTTTTTTTTCTGCAGGTCTCAGGAAGGTAAATTGGCAACAAAATCAAGTGAATGAAATTTAAACTTAAATTATCTTCTCAGTTGTTGTATTAAAAACACTTGTTGTTGTGGAAAAAAAAAAAAAAACAGCGGATCATTCAGGCAAGAGCACAGTATTAAGAATCCAGGGGATGTAAACTTTTGAATGGGGTCATTTTTATAAATTCAACTTATTTTCTCTTGTGGACTGTATGTAAACA
>NC_133373.1:13918058-13965368 GCF_049309525.1 Garra rufa | reverse complement strand
CGTTCTTTAACGAGTCTTTCATGCCGAGAACTCTGCTCTTGTGTTTGCTTAATTATGCATTTAAACGTTAATGACCAAACCTATCATTATAAATGTTGCTGCACATGGAATATAACGCGGATAACATTTAAAAAATATTTTTATCAGGTTACACACTGATTATTTATCACTCAAACCCCTTTCTCTACCTGTCCGTTGGTCGCGCATATCCTCCATGTTTGTAGTTTTTTAACACTTTTTATGCGTGTTTGTAGTTCTAATCGAATCCTCGTTCACGGCGCAGTGTGTTGTGGGCAATATTAGCCGTTAGAGTGTGCATTGATCGTTAAGTAGTAGACCATCCGGGAATCTTTGGAATACTTTTTTAAACATACTACGATTTGGGACATACAATACTATTTAGGACGGACGCAGCTTGTCTGAACGCTAGTTGGTGCTCCAGTATAATCGGTCCGCCGAATCTCATCCAGTGAGAAACGTTCCGCGGTGCAAAACTAAGTGCGATTAAAATGCGTTAAAAAATTTTAACGCGTTATTTTTGTGTAATTAATTAATCTAAATTAACGCGTTAAAGTCCCGGCCCTAATATATATATATATATATATATATATATATATATATATATATATATATATATATTATTCTCCTCAGAACAGTAGTTTAAATGTGTTTAACCCTTTATTAGATATGTAAATGTGCGCAATTTGCAACAAGTGCTTACATGCAGCAATAAAGAGACGTTCAGTTCATCCCAGCAATCAAACAATGTGTGTGGATCTAGGGGAGATAAAGCAGGCCAAACTGTTCAAATATGTACGACCAAGCGTGGGCTGGGTGAGATTTGTGCCCTCACTACAGCAAGCCAACAGCTTCTGAGAATGTGTTTGTTTGCCATCAAGGTCAGGGCCACCAATCAATGTCAGTGTCTTTCAACATTTCCCTTGGAAAACGATCCGAAGAGGAGTTTGGACAGTTATGTGTATCCCTAGCTGTGGTTTTTGTGCAGCAGTGAGCTATCAAGAGATTATGTATAATATTATTTTGCTAGAGGCAAATTGGACAAACCTAAGAGATGAGAGGCAGACACTAAATGGTATGGAAGCTACTATGGATGCCCTAATGCTCTATGATAACCTTGTGTTTGGCTTGTTTGCTGCTTAAAGCATGAAGAAGGAGAGGGAAAACCTTCTTTACTCCTCAACTGGACTCTCCTTTGCCCTTGGGAAGATAGTGAGGATCTCACATGACCTGCTCTCAAAAGACTTAATAGATGAGTTGCTTAACTTCACAGTGGCCTCTGTGGAACATATGCCTTCCTGATCATTCATAACCTATAGTCCTTTACAAAACAACCCTTGCTCATTATTATCTTAAGCATGATGCTGATTCCATATGCAATTGTGAACCAGGAACCTCCCAGAGTTGGAGGCACCACAAAGGGGCAGTAAGAGGGCAGACAAATTTACTTGACAAATTTTATTGGACCTAGGCTCATTGGAAATATGTCCCTGTTGCGACATTTCAACAAAAGGATTTTTGTTGTTTCCTGAATGTTTTGTGAGAATTTAAATGTGGAAATGGTTTATGTATCTTCACAGTTAGAAATACCACCTACACTAAATTCAACTTAAACCTTACAGATAGTGACAAAATCAATCATGAGATAAAAACACATCTGATAAAGCAAACATGCGGTTTTTATTTGATTCTATAAGTCTTTGAGCTTATTCAGACCAATATTTCAAGATACTCAAACCCAAGTGCTTCATATCTCAAGTGCAATGCTGTACCAGGTGGGCTACCGAGCAAGTTTATTAAGTCAAAAAAGGCATACATGGATTAATTTATGTGATGCAAAAGTCAAAGTGTATTAGTTTTCAAATCATGCACTATGGTAAAAATGTTTAAGGCCATACCTTGATGTTTTGCCATTGCTGTTGCCTTTTTACTGCCTCTAATGTTCTTTCTCAAATGTTCTTTTCAGTTGGAAACTGCAGTGAATTGTATGTATAGGGATGTTGAGTTTTACAAAAACGTAGATAGAGGCATTTTTTTCTAGCCTAGGTTGCTATATTTTAGCAAGAACAATATTTAATTTCAGTTCAAATGTAGTAGTATGACCCTATTATGGTACTGTGTGAAGTTGCTATACACACGCTTGCCAGACTATTCCTGCTGCCAAGAGGGATGTTAAATTGCCCAGAGAACAGTCTCTCAATGGCTAAACCTTTGATCTTATCTCTGTATTTATGTGTGTAAGCATACAGTACAGTGGGGTCTAAAAGTCTGAGACCACATTGAAAATCAGAGATTCAACATTTGTTTTAAACCTAGAAATAAACAGAATATAATATATAATATGATACAATTACTTCAGGACATACAAATTACTGGGAATATTGGACATACATATTGAGAAGATATATAATGCAGGAAAATGTATGTAATGTGAGACAAGCATTGTTTTGTAAATCGTAGAGTATACAAAAAAAAAAAAAAAGAAAGAAAGAAAGAAAGAAAGAAAGAAAGAAAGAACTCCATGTAAAAGTTCAATTTTCTTTACTTCTATTGAAACACAAGATGCTCCAACTTGTGGAGATGGAATGGAAGTCTTATATTTGTTTTGCCGTGATCAAGACCTCAATATTTTCACTGACACCCAACTTTGGGGACAGAGACATGTACATGGTTGTAGAGTAATGTTTGATAAATATGGATGAAATGGTTTGTGGCTGACCAGGGAAATGGTAAGAGACATACTATGTTTTTCAAGTAAGAAAAGTTGTGAAAATGACAAAAACAAGACTGAAAAGATAATGGATCCTCTTTTACAGCCTCTGCCTTAAGAGCAAAAGGGGTACATAAAAAATACCAGGGAATCAATACATTCTCACTCAGTATGTTATGCTGATAATATAATCTGTAAAGAAAGAAAAAAAAGAAAAAAACTTTCTTACACTAGTGGTCTCCGACTTTTGGACCCCACTGTATATTTAAATCTAATCCAGTACAGAAGGCACTGTCTTAGGCCAGACATTCTGTTTGTGGCCAATTGCAGCTCTGTAAACAACAAGCTCAAGAAGCTTCATTCTGAATTCAGCTGTTGTAAACATGCCAATAAAACGAAGAGAAAGTGACATTGCGCACTGTCTAAAACATTGATTTCCTTTCTCCCTTTGACAGGTTTGCAGAGATCCAACTACCATAGTTTGCTTTGGAAAAAAAACATATACTTTAGAGACTCACCTGAGAAGCATGGTGTTCACTATATGTTCTCCAGTTGTATACATCCCTCAAAGGAGTTCATGTGGTGTTGTCTCATGTGAGAGTATTAATCTTAAGCACCCTTCTCTGACACTACAGTATATCACTGGTTGATGTATCATAGTGGATGAACCCCAATATAAAAGAGGGGAGACAACAATGTTATTTATTTATTTTGATAATCTATGTATTTTAATTGTATATGATAAAGTTACAGGTTATGTAGTTTTGAAACGACAAATTATTCATCCTACAAAAAGAGACAATCTTACACAATGCCTTGACAAGTACATAAATAAAGATGAATACATAAATCTTTACTGAGTCAGCATCAGCAATTGTTGGCAAAAAAAAAAATGCATCTTAAGATGTGAAGAAATTTTTGATCAACACTTTGAGAGGTAGACAGTCATACACTATGTTGCCAAAAGTATTGGGACACCCCATTTTAATGAACAGGTTTGACTACTGTAATAATTTCCATGGGTACAAATCCGAATGTTTAAGCATATAATAATATTCTAAGGGATTGTGTTTAATATGGCAATGCCTCTGTGTATAAGGCAAGGTTCAAAACGAAATGATTGATTCAGTCAGTGTGAAAGAACTTGACTGGTCTGCAGAAAGCAAAGTCCTTATCTGAGCTGAACATCTCTGGAGGGACTTTAAATGCAGTCTTTGAGCCAAAAACTCATCACCAAAGACCAATGTCATAACTATGGGTACAGTAATTTTTCACACTTCTAAAACGGTTGCAACAGAGACGGAAATACAATTTATAAATACATGAGTTGTTTTCATCTTTGTTGTCGCAGTTTTGGAAGTGCCTTTTTTCTGTTCTAAAGAAGGGGTGTTCCAATACCTTTGTCCATATAGTGTATGTACAAGTCATTGGTGTTTGGTGATGGGTTTTTGACTCAAGATCTGCATTTAAAGTCACATCAGAGATGTTCAGCTGAGATTAGGACTTTGCTTTCTGCAGACCAGTCAAGTTTCTCCACACTGACTGAATCAATCATTTCTTTTTGAACCTTGCCTTATACACAAAGGCATTGCCATGTTAGAATTGGAGAAGGTTCTGTCAAAACTGTTGCTGTAAAATTAGAAGAACACAATCCCCTACAATATAATTATATGCTTAAACATAAAGGTTTGTACTCATGGAAATTACTAAATTAGTCAAACCTGTTCATTAGAAGGGAATACTTTTGGCAATATAGTGTATTAGTGAATTGGTGATTGACATTTGTCTTTTCTTCTATCTAAATCCCATCAACCAGCATGCACACACAATTTAAGTATCGAAAACATGTGACACTGAAGTCCAAAAGTGTGTTGCATCACTGAATTTAGAGCAACAGCTAATCATGAGTGATTGTGTTCACAGAACGGGGGTGGAAACGGGTTAATGTTTAAAGATTTTACTCAGCTGATCTATGAAGGACTATAAATTGACTCCACTCCATCCAAACAGTCTCCTGTCAAGAGGACTTTGATGGTAAGTGACATTAATTGTTTCTCCAGAAGTGCCATGACTGTAACTGAATTAGAGCTGGAAATAGTGAAATAGTTACTATGTGAAAGATTTGTGTCACACATTTTAAGATCCGTTTGTGAAATTCTGTACCCTTTGATCATAAAACACAGGTGAAAAAAATGTGGGGGAAAATGTATTACTGTGCAATTGCTGCCCTGCTGGTAGCAACAGCCTGGGCTGCACCCCACGAAGGCCACGATGGTCATGACCACGGTGGCCACACAGCTGATCACCACCACCATCTTCACCACGGCGAGAATGAACCTCACCCCAGCCACGATGGGGACGATGCCTGCCATTTGCTTGCTCCACACAATGCTGACTTCGCCTTCTCCCTCTACAAGAAACTTGCGTTCCATCCTGATGCACAAGGCAAGAACATTTTCTTCTCCCCAGTCGGTATCGCAATGGCTCTGAGCATGCTGGCTGTGGGTGCCAAGGGCAGCACTCTTTCACAGATATACAGCACTCTGGGTTACAGCAAGTTGCAGGCTGACCAGGTCAATGAGGGTTATGAGCACTTGATCCACATGCTGGGCCACAGTCAGGAAGCCATGCAGCTGGAGGCAGGAGCTGGTGTAGCCATCAGAGAAGGCTTCAAAGTGGTTGACAAGTTCCTGAAGGACGTTCAGCACCACTACAACAGCGAAGCATTCAGCGTTGACTTCTCCAAGCCAGAAATTGCAGCAGAAGAGATCAACAAGTTCATCGCCAAGAAAACCCATGACAAGATCACCAACATGGTGAAGGACGTGAACCCTGATACAGTGATGATGCTGATAAACTATATGTACTTCAGAGGTATTAAATAAACTTCTCTTTCAATTGACAATATTCATGTATTTGATCTTTGATAAGTCTCGGTTGATGCTGACCTGAAGTTCTTGCATTTTGTCCCGATAGGGAAGTGGGATAAGCCATTTGATGCACAGCTGACTCACAAAGCTGACTTCCAAGTGGACAAGGACACCACTGTGCAAGTTGACATGATGAAAAGAACCGGCCGCTATGACATCTATCAAGACGTTGCCAACCGCACTACGGTCATGATGGTGCCCTACAAAGGCAATACTTCCATGATGATCGTTCTTCCTGATGATGGAAAGATGAAGGAGGTTGAAGAATACATCTGCAGACACCATCTTAAGGACTGGCATGAAAAACTCTTCAGAAGGTAGTACCGGTGACACCTTGAGATTTAAATCCATGTTTTAGTTAAACCTGAAGACCTGATGATTGATTGTTGTTTAGTTACACAGAAGTTTGGGAACTTTGAAAATTACCCATATACCATCTTTTACTTGTCTGCCCTTCAGCTCTGTGGACCTGTTTATGCCCAAGTTCTCCATCTCCGCAACTTCCAAACTGAAACCCATTCTGGAGGACATGGGAGTGACTGATGCATTCGGTGATGCAGCAGATTTCTCTGGCATGACAGAAGAGGTCAAAGTCAAGGTGTCAGAGGTATGTGTGGTCTTGTTTGTACCTCTTGTAGCACACCAATGGTTGCTAGATGTAAAGATTTTGTAAATGCTTGATGTTAACATTTTGGACCCAATTTCCAGGTTGTCCATCAGGCAGTCATCAGCGTGGATGAGAAGGGCACAGAGGCAGCGGCTGCAACCACGATAGAAATCATGCCCATGTCCCTGCCAGACACTGTGATGCTCAACCGACCTTTCTTGGTAATGATTGTAGAGGACAGCACCAAGAGCATCCTCTTCATGGGCAAGATTACCAATCCTACAGTGTGAGGTCCAACTCTGCATAAGGCTGCTAATCTTTATGTAGCTCTTTGTAAACTGCAATAAATTGATTTGATTCTAATTAAGCGAGTCATTATTAAAAACAATTGCACAATATATGCATTTTTGATACTGGTCTCAACATAATGTGGTCTGATTTTTATAGATAAAAACCTAATTTACTTTTGTAGCAAGAGTTTAAGTTTCACAGTGGTGGAAGTAACTTCTGTAAAACTTTCTGTGGTTGCCTCAGTTTATTCCTCATTAGTCCTGCAAATAAATGACAGATATTTTAGTTTGCAGCATTGATCTTTTGCTGTTAGGCTTGCTCTTGTCACTGGGACACAGTTGGGAGATACTGGACTAAATAAAATGCACAGTATGCATATGCTGTAATTGGGGTCCAAAAGTCTAAGACAACTATTGCAAATGATTCTAAATGACTTAAATATCTTAAAACTTTGTTTATTCCTATTTTTCGTTCCTCCGATTTTCAAAGTGGTTTTAGACTTTGGACTTCATTGTACATAGAGCTTTGTTGCCTCTCAGTTTCTTGAGATCAAATGCACAGAGATAAATCAACTTTTTATTTTTGAATCTCAAACTTTAAAAGAATAAAAGTGCATAAATAAAGACAATAATACAATTTTGAAAACAAAAACACTAGGAGGCTGGTAGCAATTTATGTTTGCTTCCAAATAGATGGATTTTTAATTTCTAGTTCTAAGGAAAAATACAGCTATTTTTTGGGGGGTTGCACAACAATGGGAAGGATAAGATAACCTCCGGTTCATTCCCACCATTCTCACCTCTCTAACCTTTAACCTTATGATAGAGCTTCTGTTCCAGGGTAGCATGGTCAATCAATACCACGTCCTCCACATATCCAACACAGCAGGTCGAAACGTGTCTCTTCTTACTAAGAGATCCGAGAGAGCAAATAAATGAAAATGAAATAAAAGCCTTATTGTGGGAAGTATGCAATCAGGAAATAGATCACATCAGGGTGATACTCATTCCAAGATAACACTGGCAAAGACTCTGGACCATATGGCAGTTCCTCACATGTTTCTGCTCAAGCCTGATGTCATCACGTGCTTGTGACTTCTTTGGAGGGCAAAATCAAGAGCGGTAGATGTGGATAAGGCTGGGTTTGTTTTTATTCATACATGCTCACAATGGCAATTAAACAAGCCTAATCAGAGAAACATGAATATGTATTTAACACTGATGAAAAAGGTGAAAATGTTATGAAAATGATTGGAATAAATGGAAATAATTTAATAAAAACCACACTTCAACTAATTCTGATGCACAGCAGCGAATAGTTTGTGTGCTCAGACATCATTCAACACTGCATTTAATGCAGTGGTTATTATAATATAAAAAGTGTGCTTTTGATTGTAATATTTTTAGACAACACCAAGCTCTAATAATCCATTTGCTTGTTCATTGCTGTTATGAAGTACCATACAAACTTATATGCTTGTAAAGTAATTTCTCTAAGGTTAATAGGTTAAGCTTAGACCTATAAATTCTATTAATTAAAACTTGATCATTTCCACAATGCCAAAACAGTTAACAGGATTGAACCTAACAGGAATGGACATAGAGAAAATGTTAAAAGACTGAAAGATAAAAGCTACAAGAGCTGCTTTTACTCAAACTGATGAACACAAGTCATTCATCTTTAAGCATATAATGCTTGAGTTTGAGTTTTTTTTCTATGAGTTTCTTTCTTCTGCTTAACACACACAAAAAAATAGACTTTTGGGTAACCAGACAGTTAATGGTCCCTATTGACTTCCATAGTAAAGAAAAAAAATATATATATACTATGAAAGTCGATAGTGACAATCAAGTGATTGGTTACCCACATTCTTTAAAATATCTTTTGTGTGTGTTCAGCAAAAAAAAAAAAAAAAAAAAAATATCTTAAGGTAAACACTTGGGAAATTTCTTAGTAAATGACCCTTTTTTTCATTTTAGAAGTTGAGGGAAAAAAATACAACATTTGCTCATAAAAATGTATGCGTTTAACATTGTATCTAATATATTAAGACATAAATGATGTGCACATGAAAATGTGCAGGAATGACCACTTCATTTTCTGCACAACTTGCTTGCTGGACTATGAACATTGCTTTATTTAGTGTTCTTGTGTGCACAAGTGTACTGACAACAAACTCCCCCACCTGCATAACTACAAACACTACTGATATTTGTTTAACTGCATCCCATTACTCTGTCTAGCCAAGACCTTTAGCCATTAGCATGTTGCGCTATATGCGTCTCTCCCATTAAAAGCTGCTGAATTAAACAGAAGTGTTCTGCATCGATCTGACTTTTTTCCCTTCACAAGGTGGCACTGTTGATTCTCTGTCCGAATATTAAGAGAAAGGCTGTGAGAGAGTATAAGAGGGAGAAAACGAGAGAACACGCTGGTCTCCCAGCACAGCAGATGTTAATTTTCTTTCAGTTGGCTATTGAGCGCCAAGCAAAGCAGCCAAGCCTCCCAATTCACTGACCATTTAACACTACTAATGACTTTCATGCTCAGTAAGGCCACACAAAACTGTGGTATTCATTTTGAGACCGACTCTCGCCACTAAATCTACAAAATGGGATACGAGTTTAAGGACAAGGCAGGTGAACGCTCGGTGCTGGCAGCTTTAGGAACAGGCAAGGGCCGTGTCCCTGGGGTGGATGGTAGCAGAGTTAATTGAAACTAAATGGATTCTGCGAACTAGCAGCAGGCAGAGTCACAGACGGGTGATAGAGGTGATGATAGACATCATATGGCCACAGCAGGACACCAGCAACACACCAAACAAACTAAGCCCAAAATGCTTGTATTTATGACAAGTACATCAATGAGAAACATTTCTAAATGATAAAATATGTCCTGAATGGTTACTGGTTGCTGCTATATTCAGTCCATGCATTTCTCATTTTGTAAAGGTGACATTTACAAAAGAAGAAGAGGAATGTTTTTATGTGCTAATAAATTATACTGCACCATTTCAAGCTATATATACAGTTCCAATTGAAAAATTTCAACCCCCAGAGACTGCAGTACTTTACAAATACAAGCTTTTCTAAAGATCTAGGACTTTATAAAAACGGTATGTAATGATTTTGAGTTATAGAATTTTTTAATAACACAGCTATGCCATAATTATTCAACCTTTACTCAACATTGCTGTTTTAAGTCACTTAGTTTTTCATAGTAGGGACCTTAAGACACAAGTGAGCCTTTAGAAATCCATGCATGTGCTGAAGTTGACTAGCAAATACTGCATGACAAAGTCAACAGAGCAGTAACAAAAGCTATAGAGAAGAAATAATTTTATTATATTAGAAAATTTAAGGCTAAATGAAGATTTCTGTTGTGTCTTTGTACATATTGGCCAATAGGTGGCGGTAGTAGTATGTACTTTTGGGGGTAACTAAGTACAAGGAGAAAACGTGTCGGACTCGTCCTTTTTCTGTTCTGCATGCGCTGTACCGTTATACTGCTTCATCTAGTTAATTAAAGAATTCTTTGTTTGAGAAAGCCTCCTCATTGTTTTTTACTAAGGTCTTAACAAATTGGCGACAAGGTACTTTTGTCTTGAGGATGGCATCCGTTTCTACTTTTCCCGCGCCATTTTTACCGTGTCCTGGTGAACCAGCTATACCCTTCGATACGTGGCTACGGATGTTTCAGAATTATTTGCTTGTTGTTGGTGCTTCTGGGGATGCATGGCCGGTCGAACGCAAACAGGCTCTTCTGTTACATTGTCTGGGGACTGAAGGCCAAAGATTATTCTATACAATGTCGAATCAAGGTGATTCAATGGAGGATGCGATCGCAGCCTTGAAAGCGCACTTTGCTCCTCACAGGAATATAGTGGCTGAACGTCATGCCTTCAGAAAACGTGTTCAGGCACCAGGGGAAACTATAATCCAATACGTAGCTGCTCTATGGGATTTGGCGACTACCTGTGACTTTTCAGCTACTCTGGACAAAATGTTACGGGATCAGATGGTGGAGAATGTGTCCAGTCATCGAATTCGTGAGAGATTACTCTTGGAATCTGATTGGACTTTTAAAAAAAACTATTACTATTGCCACCCAAATAGAAGCTGCTGGTGAACAAGCCAATTGTTATCAGATAATCGATCGGTGCCTGTGCAAGTGATTTCTGCAAAGTCTACACCTCCACCTGCATCTGGATGTCATCACCGTAGACTGCCTTTTAAGCCAGCACCTGCAGCGCATGCTTCAAAGCCGTCATTTCCTGCACCTGCTTCGTTGCACCGTGAATGTTATCGTTGCGGCTCTAAGAAGCACCTAGTGAATGATCGCAGTTGTCCTGCTGCATCGGTACAGTGTAATAACTGTCAAAAGATGGGACATTATTTGCGGGTGTGTCGTTCGGGACAGGCTCGCTCAGTGCGTGAAATTGACCTACCTGAGGTTCAGATCCTTTACATGCATGACTCACTTACTGACAAAATTAAGTGTACTGCTGTCATTGCGACTGCAACTACGTCTGTGCCTATCGAACTTACAGTCGATTCGGGGTCATCTGTTTCTATCTTGCCGAAAATTGTGTATGATACACACTTCAAGAAAGATGCTTTGCAGCCTCCTTCAGTAAAACTGGTTACGTATTCTCGCGCTCTGATTCCCATACTTGGATGCTTACCTGTCAGTGTCTCTAAAGATGACTTCACCTGCTCCACGTTGTTCTTCGTGGTTGAATCTGGCACAGCTCTGCTTGGGATGGATCTTATTAATGGGTTACATCTTCGATTTGAAGGCAATTCAATTTTGCCAGTGCGTGCATCAACTGTGTTGCGCTTGTCTGCTTCAACACCTCCACTTGCTTTGGGATGCGCAAAAGGTTTTGTGCACAGGGTAAAGATTTCTTCAGGTGTGGCTCCTGTCCGCCAGAAACTCCGCTGGTTGCCTTTGTCTGTTAAAGATGTAGTCAGTGAGGAAATTCGGCGCCTTCTTGAGTTGGGCGTTATCGAGAGAGTGGACGCTTCGCCGTGGGTCTCCCCAATAGTAGTAGTACAGAAAAAGTCGGGTGCTATTCGTATGTGTGTGGATCTAAGAGAGCCCAACAAGGCTGTAGTTACGGATAGCTACCCACTACCACACATCGAAGAAATGTTGTCCTTGTTAAGGGGCGCGACTGTATTTTCCACTATCGATTTGGAATGTGCCTACTTTCAGTTGCCATTGCATGAGGAGAGCCGTGATCTGACCTCCTTTATTACGCATGAAGGGCTTTTCAGATTTTGCCGCGTTCCTTATGGCCTCGCTTCCTCCTGCGCACAGACCACCAGGCATTAACTGCGCTTTTCTCATCCAAAGGGACTGATCGCGCCGACATGCGCATTGTGCGCTGGGCATCACAGTTACTGTGCTTCAATTATGAGGTGATTTACCGGCGTGGAGCTCTAAATAAGACAGTCGATTGTCTTTCTCACCTGCCGTTGCCTGCTTCGGATGAAGACTACTTGGATGCTGAACCTGAGTTTGTAGCCTTTCTGTCTCCTGCGATGTCACATCTGACGCCGGCTGAGGTTGCGCCGGCCTCCGCGTCATGCGTTGAACTGAGTGCATTATGTGCGCAAATTGCCCGCGGTTGGCCCTCCTCTTCAGGTGCTCTGGACAGTATACTACGTCCATACTTTCAACTACGTGAAGAACTGAGTGTACAGCAGGATTACGTGTTCAGAGGGTCACGTCTTGTTGTACCTGTCGCGCTACGGCACACATTGGTGAAGTTAGCTCACGAAGGTCACCAAGGAATCGTGCGCACAAAACAGCGCCTTCGTGAACTATACTGGTGGCCAGGCATTGATTGTCTGGTTAAGGAGCACATCCAAGCCTGTCAGTTGTGTCTGTCCTCTGATAAAACTGCTTACACCTTTGCTGCGCTACTGCAGCCGGTGCCTTTCTCACCTGTACCATGGGACAAAGTAGCGATTGATCTCGTGGGCCCATTTGACACAGCTGTGTCTGACTGTCGTTATGCGCTGACATTGGTTGATTATCACAGTAAGTGGCCTGAAGTCGCGTTCACCGCTTCCATTATGATTCACTATGTTGTGACCTTTTTGGCGTCTGTGTTTGGCAGATACGGCAATCCACGTACTATTGTGTCTGATAACGGGACCCAGTTTACATCAGTGGAATTTGCTACATTCTTGAGAGAGAGAAACATTCGACACATACGTACTTCTTTGTACCATCCGGCCGCGAACGGGTCTGTGGAGCGCTTCCATCGCGTGCTGAAAGGTTGCATTCAGTCTGCTGTTCTGGAAGCGAAGACATGGAAACCTACAGTCACGGAATTCCTCCAGGTGTATCGTGCTACACCTCATTCTGCCACAGGATGCCTCCTTTTGAGTTGCTTCATGGCAGAAACATGTGAACGCCTCTTAATATCCTGTCCCCTCCTACCACACACCAGGATGCACCTGCGCTTCTTCAGCATATTTCTTTGAAACAAAAGAAAATGAAAGCATACGCTGACTCCAGACGCGTAGCTCGCACTCCTGATTTCAAAGTGGGTGATTGGGTGCATGTGCGCATTCCAACTCATGTTCCGAAAGTGCATCCAAAATTTACTAACCCTCATCAAATTGTGCGTAAGCTGGGTGCGTGCACTTACCTGTTATCCGACGGGAAGAACTGGCATGCTTCTCATTTGGCTCGGTTTGCTGCACCTGTTTCAGAGGATACTGGCATGGATCCTGTGGACTTTTCGAGTCAGGTTCTTCCTTCTCCCTCTCCTCCAGTTTCCCCAGCGCCCGAAGTTCTTCAAAGAGCTTCTGCACGGGTTAGGCGACCTCCTTGTTGGCTGGATGGCTACGTTACTTAGTCAATTTTGCGTTGCGTTATTATAAAGAATGAGCAGTTCATTAAGACACCGTTTGAAAAAAAAAAAAAAATTCATGAAGCATTATACTGTCTTTGGTCTGATTAATGAAAGTAATTATGCCATTAAAAACTAAATTAATACTTGTTTTACTAATTTGTAACTTTGTTTTGGTTTCCTTTGTTCGTCAATATGTGTGAGACAGTTGTTTTAAGTGATGGGGGAATATGTTGTGTCTTTGTACATATTAGCCAATAGGTGGCGGTAGTAGTATGTACTTTTGGGGGTAACTAAGAACAAGGAGAAAACGTGTCGGACTCGTCCTTTTTCTGTTCTGCATGCGCTGTACTGTTATACTGCTTCATCTAGTTAATTAAATAATTCTTTGTTTGAGAAAGCCTCCTCATTGTTTTTTACTAAGGACTTAACAATTTCCAAGACATTAAAAGTTCCTAGAGACACAACTGGCAGCCTTTTTTCCTTAGTTTAAAATATGTTGTACCAGAAAACCTTTGAGGGTGTTGATAAAAAAAAACCACACACAATATCATACAATGTTTGATCAGAGCAACTGAGAAAAAACTGCAATGTACAGCCAAAGATCTGCAAGATGACCTGCCAAAAAGAGGAAAAACATTTCAATCCAGTGTATACAAAGAACACTAGACAAGTATGGCCTTGATGTTGAGGCATCTTGCCGAATGGCACTCTTGACCAAAAAGTTAAAAAAGGCTGACTTGAACATTCTACAATTCATTTGGATAGACCTGTGGAGTTCTGGAAGAATGTTTTATGGAGTGATGTGACGAAACTGGAACTTTATGTCTGGTGCAAAAAAGACAAAGCTTATACGCAAAAGCACGCCATCTCCATGGTCAAACATGGAGGTGGGCCAGGCCTGTTTCAAGTTCAAGTTCAAGTTTATTTATAAAGCACGTTTAAAACAACTTTCGTTGACCAAAGTGCTGTACACAAGAGTCAGTCATGTATTAATCAAATTGAAAGTAAAAAAATAAAAGTACAAAAAACAAGATAAACATGCATAAAATAGTGATAGACGCCAAGGTGTACTGCCTATTTAGTGTTAAAAGCCAAAGAAAACAAATGAGTTTTAAGTCTGCTTTTAAACTGTTCTACAGACTGAGCAGATCTAACTTGAAGAGGCAAACTGTTCCACAGCCGTGGGCCAGCCACTGCAAAGGCTCTGTCGCCGCGCGCAATGAGCCTGGTGCTGGGGACTGTCAGGAGGAGCTGGTCTGCTGATCTTAATGCTCTGGCAGGGGCATAAAGGTGCAGCATGTCTGACAGATAAAGTGGCGCGGTGTGATGCAGACATTTAAAAACAAATAATAAAATTTTAAATTGGACTCTATAGGAAATGGGCAGCCAATGTAGCGAGACCAGCACTGGGGTGATGTGCTCCCTTTTTCTTGTTCCTGTTAGAAGGCGAGCTGCCGCATTTTGCACCCCCTGCAGGCGGCGAAGGGAGGACTGGTCTAGGCCACAGTACAGTGAGTTGCAATAGTCCAGCCGTGCAGTTACAAAGGCATGGTCTGCTCTCTCCAGTTCCCTCTTAGGGAGATTGGGCTTAATTTTTGCTAATAGTCTTAAGTGATAAAAAACGCTTTTCACTACTGCACTGATCTGCTTGTCAAATTTAAAACCAGAGTCAAGAAGCACTCCTAGGTTTTTAGCATGTGGGCGAGAGAGGGAAGCTAAAGGGCCGATAGCACTGTCCCAGCCCTCCAAACAGTTTGTTTGCCCAAAGACAATGACCTCTGTTTTTGTTTTGTTCAGGTTTAAAAATTTGAGTTCATCCAGGACACTACCTCTTTGAGACAGTCCTGAAAAGTTTTAATTGTAGAATGATCATGGGTGCTCAATGGGAGGTAGACTTGAATGTCTTCTGCAAAACAATGAAATGCCACATTGTGCTTTTTAAAAATTTACCCTAAAGGGAGCAAAGGTCCCATATTGTACACATTTCTGGAGGTTTATTTTAGTTGTTGATGTACTTAAGAATATATATCTGCGGTATAAGTGCCAAAATCCATCTCAATATATTTTTACAGCTCCTTTTTTAGGAGCTCTGTCAAGAACAGGTCGATTTTGGTCCATCTAATTAATATTCATGAGCCTCTCTTCTGATTGGCCTGTTGTTTTCTGAGAGACGCACATCCAAGCCAACTACAAGTAAATATGGTCATGTATGCTGTAGCCTAGCCCAGAGCATAGCCTGCTGTGGCTTGGTGATACTCAACAGGATATTTCAGAATGATCATTAATGTTTTTTTCTTTCTCAAACACTGAATGCAGTAAGCTACGTAACTGTTGCTTTAGTAAAGTCCCTTTCACAATGCGCGCTGATTCCGGAAAATTACGGGAACGAGCGCTGTGTGAAAAAAAGCCAGAACCAAATGCCATTAAGGCAGTGTTGTAGTGATGATGCACTTTACCCTGCGACTCTTCACGACGGAAAAAATACGTGCAAGTGGAATGAAGCAGCGATCAGGGAGCTCCTCACTATCAGCGCTGAAAATCAGGTTAGTTTCAGTTTAGTGAAATGTACGCGTCGCATTACATCTCACATCCAAATGTCACGTCTTTACGGGTTGTGTGTAAAGCACGCACAGATTCCGGAAAACAACTGTGAATGAACCTAATTAAGCAATTCCGGAACAAATCGTGGGACACATTATCCGTGTATTTTCCGGAATGGCTGTGTGAAAGAGGCTGAAGTTGACGTGCCACTGGTCTCTTATATTAACGTTGTTCGGAAGCCTGTGTAATGATGTAGCTTGATATCTATCGACTGAACAGGGTTTTCTCCACTTGTTTTCGTGTTGTTGTTGCTTAGCAATGGCATGGACGCGAAGTTGTCGAGGTTTCACAAAAGGAGGGTGGGACGGTGGTTGCTGCTCTGGGTGGTGACTGAAGGCGTTGACTGAGTAGATCGGACGTCATATTTTTACGGAAGTTACAGGGGCTCGTGAAAAGGACCGGCTACTTTATTCAGGCTGTGTGCAGTTTGCTGTGGACTGACTGTTTTGAAACTTATATGGTAGTTACATAACCCTAGACCTCAGTTATCATGACAAAAGCCAGGAAATTTCGATTTTGACAATATGGGACCTTTAAAAATAGACCAGGGCTTAAAATTGCACCCTGCGGCAGGCCGAATTTCAACGGCATTTTTGATGAGGAGTGCTGGCCAAGATGTACAGAAAAACTTCTGTTAGATAAAAACGACCTGAACCACTCAAGAACAGTGCCCTTAATGCCAACATAATGCTCTAAGCGAGTTAAAAGTATATTGTGGTCCACAGTGTCAAACGCGGCTGTTAAATCTAAAAGCAACAGAACTGTAGATTTGCCCGAGTCAGCAGCTAAAAACAAGTCATTTAAAACTTTTAAAAGGGCCGTTTCTGTGCTGTGCTGGGCTTTAAAACCAGATTGAAATACTTCTGTGATACCATTTGTGTCAAGGTGAGACTGTAGTTGGTCGTGCACAGCTTTCTCCACAACCTTAGACAAAAAGGGGAGTTTAGAAATTGGTCTAAAATTTGATAACACTGTGGGATCGAGATTCGTTTTTTTCATGAGTGGCTGGACCACGGCATGTTTGAAGGTAGCTGGGAAGCAGCCAGACCTCAGAGAAGAATGAATAAAGTCTAAAATAAGAGGTCCAAGAGTCGGGAACACCTCTTTAAACAGGTGAGGTGGAATAGAGTCCAGTTGGCAGTTTGATGGTCTCAGCTGTTGTACCACTCTGGTTAAAAATGAAAGACATACAGTCTCAAAATGATCGAAAACAACATTACAGGTAGGAAGTGGCTGAGGCTCTAAGACACAGGGAGTGAGGGAGGACCTCACAGTAGACACCTTCTCGTGAAAAAACAGAAGATATTTTTCACACAGTTTAGGTGATGGTTCAATGTCAGTACAGGCACAAGGATTTAAAAGAGAGTTTAAAACATTAAAAAGAAACTGTGGTTTATGACTGTTTCTTGACGCAAGATTAGATAAAAACTGTGATTTAGCAGCCTTAACGGCTTTCTGATATTTGGCCAGAGTATTTCTTAGCATTTGAAGGGACACTTGCAAACAATCTTTTTTCCATCTCCTCTCTGCGTGTCTACACGCACGTCTGAGGGCCCGTGTGGTTTCATTTAACCATGGGTCAGATGCTGGTTTAGGACTTTTACTTCTGAATGGAGCTATTTTGTCCAGTAAATCAGAGCATGTCGCGTTAAAAGCAGCGTTCCACTGGTTCACATTTAAATCGCCAAGGTGATTTGTGTGAAGGGGTGTGTCATTAAAAGCATCCGTGAAGCGAGAGGCAGTCAGGTTGTTTAGTGTGCGTACCTGGCGCGCTGGGGTGCACGGTTTATCCAAAGTTTTGGGCAGTGTGACAGAGAACAGCACCGCAAAGTAATCCGAGATGCCTGTATCGCAGATTTCCTTTATGCCTATATTTAATCCAAATGACAGCACAAGATCAAGTGTATGCCCCTTCTCGTGCGTTGCTGCGTTGCTTCTCGTACCGATTGAGTAAGATTAAAAGAGTCAACCAGATTAAGAAAATCTTTGGCCAATTGGTTGGAATCACAGCATACGTGGACATTAAAATTACCAGCTATTAAAAAGCGGTCGTAGTTGAGCGTTAGTTCCGCAATAAAGTCCATAAAATCCTGAATGAAAGTCTTATTAAATTTTGGAGGGCGATAGACTAAAGCGCACAGCACTGGCGCATCAGCATTTAATACAAATGTCTGTAGTTCAAAGCTGGAGAATGTGTTAGTTACTACTTGGCGGCATTTAAAACTAGATTTAAAGACAGACGCTAGCCCTCCACCCCTGCCGGTGGTTTGTGGTGAATTTAGGTACACACAATCCGGGGGTAAGAGAAAATGGGGTGCACTCACCGACGTGAAGCCAGGTTTCTGACAGGAGCATAAAATACAGCTGGTGTGAAGAAAAGAAATCATTGAGGATGAAGGTCTTGTTAGCTAGCGATCTAGCATTTAGGAGGCCAAAGTGGAGAGTCTGTTCCTCGCAGTCCAGTGCAGTACAGCGCTCCAGCTTCCGGAGACATCCATGGTCCACACCGCGGCTGCTCCTGCGGTGTCTGGGCAGCGGCGCTACCAGTGGCAGGTGTCGCGTCGCTGCGTGCAGTCTGCTGGGGTGTAGCGGCACAATCCACCGTAGGCCCAGCGGTATGTCAGGCACATGGCATCCATCTGCATATGGGCAAGGAATTTTCCTGTTGGCAGACCTCCACTGTGCTCGGATTTTTACCAGTAATCCTCCACGCTTACCGCGCCTTCGCGGCCGTTTCCTCCGCCCGGTGGCCTGTGAGCGCCACAGGTGTGGAGGTACTGACGCCAGGTGGGGGGGGGGGGGGGGGGGGGCTAGAGTTCTGGTCTTCAAATTTATATTTGAGCCGCGATGAGCAGGCTGCTTTGATATTAAGTAGTGTGTGGCGATCATACACAAATAAAGCAGAAGTAACTGAAATCACAAATTAAAACTGCAACTAGCATTAGGAGCAGGAGGCAAGGCAGATGGCTAGCCGAGCATGCTGGCGCCATCTTCTCGAGGAGGCCCCTTTTGTTTGAGGGGTGTTTTACTGTTGCAGGAAGTGGAAATCATGAATGTATGAAGGACATCATTGATTGTTTGAAGTATCAGGCCATTTTGGCAAAAATTGTAATGCCTTTGGTGCAAAAATGGTATAGCTAATAATCTATGGACTTTGCTGCAGGACAATCATTCCAAAGTATACATCTAAAATCTACTTATGCTTGGTTCAGGGAACAGTCATAGAATGTTCTTGAGTGGTCTGTTCAGTCCCCAGATTTAATACTTATTCAAAATATTTGGTTAAATTTGAAGAAAGCCGTGGCAAAGTGAAAATGTCTCTAGGTTACGTATGTAACCATGGTTCCCTGAGAAGGGAACGAGACACCGCGTTCTCTAGGGGTCGCTATTGGGGAATGCCACAGTGTGACTCGTGTCTGAAGAATTCATATGAAAAAACTACATGAAATGGCCGGCGACAGCGTATGACGTCACCGCTGAGCGATTGCCGCTGCTGGTGCATCACTACCGGGCGCCACTGTATAAAGAGGCGCCGGTGTAAACACACATGCGCTTCAGCGTCTGAAGCTTCTCATCTGAAGCATGGGAGAAAAGTGTAGGGGACACGGTGTCTCGTTCCCTTCTCAGGGAACCATGGTTACATACGTAACCTAGAGACGTTCCCCTCCGAGGGAACTCTCACCGCGTCCCCTAGGGGTCCCTATTGGGGAATGGTTATACCCACGCTTCCATGCTGAGGGGAGTGCATGCTATGACAGCCAGCACTAAGCATCAATTCTGAGAAGAATTGCCCCAATTAGGACGTGGTGACGGCTGTCAGAACGTTATCCCCCACGGCCAATGGCCTGAACTGTTACCCACTTACCTGGATGGGTCAAAGGACCCAGGGCACAGCTCAGGCTTGGAATCAAGCGATTCCTTCGGGGGAAACGGCTAAGTATCAACTTAAGTATCGACTTATTTAGAACAGGCATTATTACCAGGTCTAGTACCCTCGGTGAACTGACTCACAGATAGAGAGTAGCAGATCTGTCCTAGGACAGAAACCATTCTAGCAGGGGTTAACTTGAGGTAACACACCCTGGATAACAGATGGTCAGGAGATATCAAAGATGATATCGAGTGGAGTTGGGCCCAGGGAGACCGGGGTTTTAAGACCAACTCAAAAATGGGAACGAAGGGACCGCGTAACCCATACCGTATAGGATTTTAGAGAAGAACCTGGAAACTCGGTGGGAACTTACCACTTGTGTGGATTTTAGGAAGTGCTCAGAGATCAGAGACCCAGGGTTCAGCGTGGGACACTTACCCTAGTACAGGGGATTTTAGAAAGAGTCTTTCCCTTTTTTTGGTGGGTTACACCACTAAAGCTCCAGGCTTGTCAGAGATGACAAGCACTTAGATAGGGGAAGAACCCTCTCTTAAAAGAGGGGAGCAACGCTACACCCCAATCAGGACAGACGCAAACTGTTAGTAGACTGATGAAATCATGGAAATCATGACCATCATGACAGTGGACGTGGATAGCGGACAGACTCCTAACCCTGAGCTACAGGGAGGAACATCCATCCTTGAAAAAGGGCAACGCTCTGAAGGGACCCTTTACTGTAAAGGGGAGCATATTAAGCCCAGTCCACATGGATGCCTATTATGCCTACCAGGAGAAGGTGGTGCTCAGAAATTACCCTTCCTTAAAAGTGGAGCATAAACCCCCCCAGGAGCTGTACTCTAAAATGGGACCCTTCTCAAAGGGGAGCAATCGTGCTCGATTCAGGAAACCTGAGAGGAGGTAGTGACTAGTTCTACCCTTTGAAAAAGGGAGAAATTTGTCATGCGGCAGTGGGGCTGCTTTAAAGGAACCTTGAATAAAGGTGAGCTGCCGGTTGCCTGAAGAGACTTCTACATAAGAAGCTCTTGACTCTAGCAACGTCAAGGGTAGGCTTCAAAACCCTGAAGGACAGGGAAGAATACCAACACCCGCCAGAGGGTGGTGCTCTGAGAGGGGAGCTACCAAAGTCATCTCAAGGCCCTGAGAAGGGGTGAAGCTCCTGGAAGTCATCAGGACTGACTCCTAACCCTGAAGGTCAGGGAGGAACGCCCGTCCAGCCGAGGGGGTGCTCATTAAGAACCCTTTCCTCAGAAAGGGGGGAGCCCAGCTTGTGTATAAGGCCTGAAGAATGAGAATCAACTTGGACAGGGAGGACAGGCTCCTAACCCAGATGACCGGGAGGAAAACCTGCCTTTATCAGCGAAAGCGGTACTCTGAGTAAACCCTTTCCGGGGAAAGGGGAGTACTACTTAGGTCGAAACGACCCTGCCCTTGGGCTAAGAGGGGGATCGACAGACACCAGTCTAGGTGGACTTATGTTCCTGTTTCAGCAGGACATAAATTTCCCGGAGCAGGAACTGGAGGACTGAGAAATTGCTCCTCGGAGACAAAAACTCAGGAGGTGCTGGAAAGAACCTTCCGCTGATGAGATCACTCCAGGATCTGGAGTCCACCGAGAGGGTCTGGAAGAGGGATTCTCAGAAATAGGCCTGCAAAAGACAGTGTTAAACATGCCAAGGGCAATCCTAAGAAAGAAACTTAGGGAGCTTACCTTGAAGAGGACATAAGTCATATGTCTAACATATTCTGTAAGGGTGGTTTACCGCACAACCTGTGGCGTGGAGAGGACGAACACTGCCGTAACCATAATCCGTAGGATCAGAGGGGGAGCATCCGCCGTAGACTCGTCATACTTTTCTCTGAGAAGCAAAGACACAACACACAGGCCTGAGACAGTAATAAGTTCCTTTTTTTTTTAAGAAAAAATGGATCGTACTCACCCATAAGTGACCTGCATTTAACTCAAACTTAAACAAAACTTGTTTAAGGAGTTAAAATCCGGACCATCAGTAATGGAGTTTCTTATGGGACATAAAAACCACGAAGAAGTTATAGGTCCAAGGTAGCGTGCAGGGAGCTCCAACCTTCTGGACTCTTCTCTGTTCCTCAGAATGAGAGAGAGCAGGACCCCTGTGTTGTTGGGGCTAAGACCTGGGCCTTCATGGAATGAAGGACTCAAGGCAGTGGTCTACCTAGTCCATAGTCACACAAATCCAAAAAGGCCAATGAGCCTGGGAAAACTAACAGATCAGGGAAAAACCTCCGGTTAGTCCTCCTAAAAGCAGCCCAAATGAACAGAGTGGGCTGCCTACTTAAAACCCTAGCGGGGGAGACAGCGCCATCTAGGCAAGAGCTTAAGAGGAACTGCTCAAAAAAACAAAAAACAAAAGGGGAGCATTCAATAAGTCAACACACAGACATCCTCAGATATCTATGTGTGTAGGAAGGACCACCAGAGGTGAAACTGACCGAAAGCCTCCAGACCCTAAAGGGGGGAGAATTTAACACACAGCTAGACTCAGACAGCTGCAGTTAAAGTCTGTTCTGCCATTATCATGGCTGAACTAGTCTCAGGAAATTCCCCCCCTTTTTTTTTTTTTTTTGGCGGTTAATTAACTCCACAATCACAACGCGCACAACATATTCGGCTCCAGCGGGAGCTAAACATACTCCGCCCGAGCGCCAAATTTTCAAATTTTCAACCAGCATTTATTGGTGGATTAAAAGAATAAAAGATTCTATCTATTCTAAGATCTATCTATATATAAAGCTATATTAATAATAATTAATAATAAACTATGCATACTGAATATTCTGAAGTGATTTATGCAAAGGGCTAAATATGTTATGTTGGACGAATCTAGAACTTATGAACTATGAACTATGTTATAATGATTTCTGCAGGTTAATGTGACACTGAAAATTACAGTAATGGCTGCTGAAAATTCAGCCTTGCATCACAGGAAGAAATTGCATTTTAAAATATTTATAATGCACTTAAAAAAATATTTGAATTATTTCACTATAATACAGTTATACTGTACTTTTCATTAAATAAATCCAGCTTTGGTGAGCATAAGAAACATTAAAAATCGTAATTATTCTTTTGGATGGTACAGGATGTACTGGTGAAATTCACAGATGCTGTTTTATTTCAAACTACTACTTTTACATATATTATTTAAATTCAATTATAAATACTATTCAAAATGATTTGATTACATTTACTTAAACTGAATATCTATTACTGCCTATATGGACATCTTTCAAATAGTTTTATGAAGACTGCACCATCCTCACATAAAACATGTATTTTATTAAAAAAAATGAATTAATGAATTTTGCATATTAAACAGTTACTAATAGATGTTTAATTCACAAATGTTTGTGGGCAAAAACTGTACTCTTTTTCTATTGTAGCTTGAAAAATTATGGCATTAATTCAATTTCAGCTCAAATGAACACAAGATATAACAAATCTTGGATACAAGACTGATCCAGAACAGAGCCTGAAGCAACGTTTGTGCTACTGCATCTCATTTAGGATGTGATTCATTTAACATGCATGACAGAGGTACACATTAATGACATCAGATCAGCTTGACTCTGATAAGCAGAAAACAGAATTGATTTTTTAAGTTTATTTAATTATTTTTGATGTGGGTTTACTGAATGATGAGCATCTTCATTAGTCATGAGCTCATGTTGCATTACATCCAATTAAATGTTTGTATGTGTGGATTAATGTTAATTAAAAAATGTGTGCCATGAAAAATCATCAACACATTAAAGTTTTATGGAGATTTTAAAATTGCTTAAAATTCATATATTTTTTATTATACATGTAAATAGATTTTATTAATACCCTCAGGGTGAATTCATTATCATTTTCCTCTTCAAGCCAACATTTATGCGCATTAAATTGTTTGCCCAATTTTCTGTTTCTAACACTACACAGTTTGTTAGCATGAAGGATCCAGGCTTTATTTATATAAAAGCACATCTGTATTTTTCAGGTAATTCATGCTGCATTTACTGCACTGACCTTGAAAGAGAGGTTGTAAAAAGATGATAAGTTATTGTATTCCATGAAGCTGTTTATAATGAAATGTATTTTTGTAAGCAAGTACTTTACCATGAAGGAGGTACAATGATATTTCTAAAGTGTGACAGCTAAGTCATTTGAACAGATATCCTATTAAACCAACAAACCTGTTGCTTTCTGTAAACACTTTCTGTAAACATGCATTCCATGGACTTATAATAATAGAATACAAAACACTGTGATTATTCTATTAAAAACCTTCAAGCGCCAACATCTATTTTGTTGTATAACCTGGAGCCCATGCTGATGTGATGACACCAGCTGGAATGAAGTAAGTCAAATTTACTGTGAACTCTACAAAACAACTTAAAGAACAGACAGCGGCAAGCTCGTTTTAGTGGATTCAATGGACGGTAATGAAGAAAAATGTTACTTACAGCGACAATAACATCTTGAGATTCCTGCTGGGAAGTGTTTGTAGGCTCCCCCTGTGAAGAGACATCAAAAGAAAACATGTGAACAGATTTAACAATTTAACAAATGCACAGTTACAAAACGAGGGATTCAAAAGCTTTCCAGACAAATTCACATGAATAAGTGTGATTGCAATGTACATGACAACAACAGCATGACGAATGTCAGGATTAAATTCATACTACACACATTTATATTATATACAACACACTTTTTATTATAGTTATTTATTTTAAAAGAAGTTAAAATCGGTTGAATTAATGACTCATTTATATGACAATTACTTATTTCCCAGCCGGCACATGACTGACCTTCAACGTTGACATTTGGTTGAAATAAGGTCAGTTGTTGTTTCAACAGTGAAACAACGTTGATGTGACGTTAAATACTAAATGGTTGAAGATCAGTCAACACATGACCGAAATTCAACGTTGAAATTCGTTTGAAACTAGGTCGGTTGTTGTTTCAACGGTAAAACAACTTTAATAAAACTTTGAATGCTAAACGGTTGCCTTCAGAAGCAAGTGTTTAAATTATAATATTAATAATAATAATAATAATAATTAACAAGGTTAACTTATAAATCAACATAAGATCATGTCTTCAGCATACAAAGAAATGTTTGCCTTTTAAATGATTATGGACATATAAGTGTTTATTTAAATATAATCATCACCAACAATAAAACTAAATACATTTCGCTACCACATGCTGAAACAATTCCTATTGGTTGTTTTACCTTACTGCTTTGATCATGATTGGTTCATCTGGCTGTCATTCAGGAAACTGACAGGTGAAACTTCGCGCACCTTTGTAATTTAAAAAAATTCGACCGTTACAGCATTTTCTTGTGAGGCTGTGAGCTGCATAGACTGTATGAGAGCTGCTGCTTACCGAAATTATTCAGTTGGTCCCGAATTATTTTATATGTTCCTGTTATATTTTTATTTTGAGCGTATTTGAATTGTGAGATCCCAACGGAGAACAAAAACCGGAACACAGAGGAAATAGACGTGAGCTGTGAGTCTCTGAAAACATACAGCACTGGCTAAATCAGGTAAGACAATAAGTATTTATTACTACCTTTTAAAAAATAGTACAATAGTTTACAAATTGGTAAAGGACATGTAAACTGCAGAAGTTAAATACTTGAGTGTGTGTTTGTGCTGCTTTATTATCACAGACAGCAAAAGTTAGAAGCTAACCGCATTTAGAGCGCTAGCATTATTAGCTCATCTGGTCGTATTGTCGTATAGACCTTTTTCCCGAGTAAACGATGAGCGCCGCCATTACGAATTCTAAGGTCAGATGCTTTTCTGTTCCGGTTTCCATAGGAACCCATTCAAATAGCGTCCATCTGTTTTTAATGTAGCTAACGTCCGCTGCTTCGTGTCATCTACACACTCATTAAAGTGAGGCACTGACAAATGACGGTCATTGCGACATTGCCAAGTGATGGCGCTATGGAGCCATGTGCTTTTTAAAAACATTTTACTAGGTTTAACATTAGTTTATTAGCTCGGAATATACCCTAATTTGACTAGAAACAATGCAGACCGGAAATGCAAAGCATTCTTTCAGTTAAGAGTCGGACTTACTTCCGTGTTCAGGAAAAACGTCTATATCTGGTGTTGTTGTGTGTTGTTAGTATTTGTTAATGTCTGTCTTTTAGAGATTTACATTTTTCTATATAAATGCCATGCATTACTGCAGATGTGTTTACATTTTAATCCTATAATAACAGTCCTAAAGATGACATACTTTATCTTTCTTTTCTGAATATCATATAACAGCAAATGTCTTTAATTAAAATTAATTAAGATTGTTTAAAGGAATGGTTTAAAATGAAAAACAGCTTTTTAAGAAAATTTCAGTAAACCATTTATTCTTTCTCCTTGTAGAGTCATTAAGGATCCAGCTTTTTGGCAGTTTGGCAGGAATAGTTCATCTGCTACTTTGCACCCTTACTTCTGGTAGAGATTCATTGATCTTTTGTTATAAGTTTATTTAATGTAATACAAATGTACTCAATATGATTTTACTTGTTTCACTAAGTATACTGTTTTGTTAGAATTGTGATTAAAACCATGTTGTTTTAAATTTTAATCTGAATACGTCAAAATGTGTTTAATGAAGTGTTGTGCACTTTGTTTCCAACTCCACTGTTATTGGACTGTAAAGTAAAAATATTGTACAAGATTTGTTTTGTATTTAGTGTTTTCAGTTAAAGATATTCAACAGTATCAACGTTGGTATTTTATGAAATTTTATTTTTGGTGTTTTTGTTCCAAAGATCCAAAGATTAGCATTTACTTGAAATAAAAATCATTTGTAAAATTATATACCATACTAGCCTGGCTAACGCCAGACCACGTTATGACTTCGTCATGATTCGTGGTCTGGGAACCACATGTTAATTTTCTCGTATTTGAGGCGTGGTTTACGAATGCCCAGAGCTGTTTATTGGGCGCTACGAATGTCTATCAAATGCGCCTGTGCGTAGCTCATAGCCAAATCGTTTCAATCATACCGGATGACGTATACAGAGCGATGGTTTAACGCCAAAAGTTGCTCTTTTTTCAAAATAAACTTGCGTTCTAAACTACTTAGAACACTATCTAAGGGGCCGTTCACATGTCGCGTCTTTTGCGAGCTAAAGTTCGTTATTTCAAATGTAGACGCGCGGTATGCGCGTGCATAATGGAAGCGACGCGGTTGCGACGCGTTCGCATTTTCCATGCGCAAGCTACAGAGCGGTTTGGACAGGAGAAAGCGACGCGCCTAGCGTTTTCCACGCGTTTTTAGGTGCGACATGTGAATGGCTGCATCGAGTGATGACTTGCTGCCATGCTGAATCCATAGTTATAAACAAACTGCTTCGGTGAGTCGCATAGAAGGCGTCATCGTCTTGCTGCTCCCTCCCCGTTCTGTGATTGGTTCCCTATCTGAGGTGAAAATTTGGTCCGTGGTTTCCATGCTGCCTTCCAGCGTGAATAAAATTGCGCTGCGCGGAAGGCAGCATGGAGACACCCAGGCTAATACCATACTTCAAAACTTTTATTTAGCAAGGATGCTTTACATTGATCAAAAGTAATAATAAAAACATTTATAATATTACAATAGATTTCTATATTAGAGAAATTGTTGCATTTTCAGTTCATCAAAGCAAACTGAAAGAATTCTACTGAGCTGTTTCAACAATTATTTTGAGCAGCAAATCAGAATATTAGAATGATTTCTGAAGGTGACTGGATCATGAGTAATGATGATAAAAAAATTCTGTTTTGACATCACAGGATTAAATTACATTTTCAAATATCTTCAAATGAAAAACATTTTAAATAGTACAAATATATTTTATTAAAAATGTTTGTACTTGGATTGGTGAGCAGAAGAGACGTAAAAAACATTTAAAATTTTACTGTGAGAAACTTCTGATTGGTAATGTGTAATAAAGTCTGATTACTTTGTATTCATCACAAACTTGGCTACAATAACATGTGAGCAGAATTAATGTATTTGTATTGTTTTTGGAAAATGTTTTCGACAGGTTTTTATTTTGATTTATACAGTGTATGTTTCCAAAATAAAACTTGTTTTATAATATTGATCATGTGTTAGTTTATTGAAGTTGATACCATTGCTGCTGGTCATTTGATTTTTAACTAACATGTACGTACAGTGTTGATCTAAATGTAAACTGGTTCTAATTGATTGTACAGTTGTGTATTCACCGTTGTTGAAAGGTAAGTAAGACGGTGAAACTAAGTCGCGATTTCAACGGTGAATCGACGTCATAATATCAACGTTGAAAATTTTTGCAAATTCGAAAGGTTTTTCACCGTTGATTCAACGTCGACAGATGACCGTAACCCGAAAGGTAAGAGGGTAAAACAAAGTCGCGATTTCAATGGTGAATGGTTACTTCCACGTTGAAAAGACGTCACAATATCAACGTTGAAATTTTTTGCAAATCCGAAAGGTTTTTCACTGTTGATCCAACCATGGTACCTGACGTTGTTTCAACGATGAATCAACGTTGAAATGCCAGCTGGGTTATTACTTAAATGAATCAGCATTTTGGAATAAATCAGTTGAATAAGTGATCCAGAATGAATTATTATTATTATTATTATTATTATTATTTATTTTTTTTTTTTTTATTATTTTATTTTTTTTTATATATTTTTAACAAGTCATTTGAACGATTGATTCAACTATTCTTTAATGAAGACACTTACTTGTTTCATTCCTTAATGAATTAGCATTTTGGAATGAATCGATTGAGTGAGTAAGTGAGTGAGTGAGTGAGTGATTAAATTTCTCACAAAGACAGGCATGTGCTTCATTTCAGAATGAATTAGCATTTTAAAACAAATTGGTTGAATGATCCAATGACTCATTCATAGGTACTTGTTTAATTGGTGAATTAATCAGAAATTTGGAATGAATCAACTGAGTAAATCACTTAATTTACTTAACCTTAACTTTAAAGACAGTTGTGTGTTTGTTCTGGAATGAATCAGCATTTTTTAAATAATTTGGTTAAATGAATGATTCAATGACTCGTTTAAATGACAGTTACTCATTTGATTCCTGAATGAATCAGCATTTTGGAATGACTCAGTTGAGTGAAAGATTAAGGGTGTACTCACACTAGGCACGGTTGCCCTGAACCGGGCCCGAGTACGATTGTCCCCCCTCCCCACTCTCCCTCTGGCCTGCACTCACATAGGGTTTCAGCATTCATGCCGGAGCACGCTTATGTCATTATGTTGCGACGGTTTCAGGATAAACAGGAAGAGCAACGCTCGCACTGAACGCGAAATAGTTTACTTTGTGGATAATTATTTTAAATCGTTTGGTCCGCGGTGGTCCACAGCCCTCTCAACGCCTATTGTTAAACAGGTCTATCGCAATCATGCTGCTCGTCTGAGGAGGTTTTCAATTACCAGCTGAAGTGCAGCAATGACTTTGCAGCTAAGCGTAACATCACACGTCCTGTTCCGTGCTTCAGCACGGTTAGCGCTCACACTGCATGCGAACCACGCCCGAGTCCAACTGAACCGTGCTCTGGCCCACCTCTTCCAAGCGGGCCAGGGACAGCTAAACGAGCCGCGCCCGGGCACGGTTCGGAGCACTCACACTAGTCAAACGAACCGCGCTTTGGTGGTCAAACGCACTCAGGCACGGTTCAAACTGCCTAGTGTGAGTACATCCTAAGTAACTTACCCATAAAGCCAGTCACATGTTTTGTTCCAGAATGAATTAGTATTTTTAAACATTGGTTAAATGAATGATTCAATGTCTCATTCGTATTACAGTTACTTGTTTCATTTTTAAATGAATCAACATTTTGGAATGATTCAATTGAGTTAATGATTGAGTTACTTACCCATAAAGACAGTCACATGTTTTGTTTCAGAATGAATTAGCCTTTTTTATAGAAATTATTAGGATGATTGGTTCAATGAAGATAGATAGAAGATTCATGAAGATAGTTACTTGTTTCATTCCTGAATGAATCAACATTTTCAGAATTAATCAGTTGAGTGGGTGATAAAATGACTCACCCCTAAAGACAGTCACATGCATCATTCCAAAATGAATTAGCATTCTAAAACAAATCATATGAATGATTGATTGATTACAGTTACTTGTTTTATTGCAGCATTTTGGAGTGAATCAGTTCAGTAAATGATTACATCACTTACCCATAAAGACAGTTGTGTGTTTGTTATGGAATGAATCAGAGTTAAATAAATCCATTAAGTTAATGATTCAGTGTTTCATTCATATGCAGTTACTTCTTTCATTCCTGAATGAATCAGCATTTTGAAATGACTGAGTAAATTATTAAATTACTTACCTATAAAGACAGCCACATGTTTGTTCCAGAATGAATCAGCAGTTTTGAATAAATCGGTTAAGTTAATGATTCAATGTCTCATTCATATTGCTGTTACTTGTCACATGCTTCATTCCAAAATGAATTAGCATTTTAAAACAAATCATATGAATGATTGATTGATGACAGTTACTTGTTTCACTGCAGCATTTTGGAGTGAATCAGTTCAGTGAATGATTACATTACTTAACCATAAAGACAGTTGTGTGTTTGTTCTGCAATGAATCAGAGTTTTTGAATGAATCAGTTAAATTAATAATGCAGTGACTCATATATATGATAGTTATTTATTTAATTCCTAAATGAATCAGCATTTTGGAATGACCCAGTTAAGGAAATGATAAAATTACTTACCCAAAAAGACAGTCACTTGTTTCATTCCTGAATGAATCTGCACTTTGGAATTTATCAGCTGAGTAAATTATTGCATTACTTAACCATAAAGACAGTCATGTGCTTCATTCCAGAATGAATTAACATTTTTAAACAAATCGATTAAATGACTGATTCAATGACTCATTTAAACAGATAGTTACTTGTTTCACTGATGAATGAATCAGCATTTTGGAGTGAATCAATCGAGTGAATAATTACATTACTTACCCATAAAGAAAGTGTTTGTTCCAGAATGAATCTGCATTTTTGAATGAATCGGATAAATTAATGATTCAGTGTTTTATTCATATGGCAGTTGCTTGTTTCATTCCTAAATGAATCAGCAGTTTGAAATGACTGATTAGTAAATGATTATGTTACTTACATATAAAGACAGCCACATGTTTCGTTCCAGAGTGAATTAGCATTTTTTTTTAACAAATCATCTGTTTCAACAACTTATTCATGAAGACAGTTACTTGTTTCATTCCTGAATGAATCAAAATTTTGGAATTAATTAGTCAAGTAAATTATCAAACTACTCACCGATAAAAACAGTAATGTGCTTAATTCCAGAATGAATTTGAATTTTTAAACAAATGAATTGAATGACTGATTCAATGACTCTTTCAAATAGACAGTTACTTGTTTCATGGATGAATGAATCAGCATTTTAGAGTGAATCAATTAAGTGTATGATTACATTACTTTTTTTTAACAATTTTTTCCCCCTGGAATGAATCATCATTTTTGAATGAATCTATTAAGTTAATGATGCAGTGTTTAATTCATATAGCAGTTACTTCTTTCATTCCTGAACGAATCAGCATTTTTAAATTACTCAGCTGAGTAAATTATTACATTACCTATAAAGACAGCCACATGTTTGTTCCAGAATGAATCAGCATTTTTTAAGAAATCTGTAAATTAATTATTTAGTGTTTCATTCATATTGCAGTTACTTGTTTTATTCATGAATGAATCATCATTTTTGAATGAATCTATTAAGTTAGTGATTCAGTGTTTAATTCATATGGCAGTTACTTCCTTCATTCCTGAATGAATCAACATTTTTAAATTGCTCAGCTGAGTAAATTATTACATTACTTACCTATAAAGGCAGCCACATGTTTGTTCCAGAATGAATCAGTATTTTTTAATAAATTGGTTTAATTATTTAGTGTTTCATTCATATGGCAGTTACTTGTTTTATTCATAAATGAATCAGCATTTTTAAATTACTCAGCTGAGTAAATGATTACATTACTTACCTATAAAGGCAGCCACATGTTTGTTCCAGAATGAATCAGCATTTTTTAATAAATTGGTTAAATTAATTATTTAGTGTTTCATTCATATGGCAGTTACTTGTTTTATTCATGAATGAATCCGCATTTTTGAATGAATCTATTAAGTTAATGATTCAGTGTTTCATTCATATGGTAGTTACTTCTTTCATTCCTAAATGTATCAGCATTTTTAAATGACTCAGCTGAGTAAATTATTACATTACTTACCTATAAAGACAGCCACGTTTGTTCCAGAATGAATCACCATTTTTGAATAAATCGGTAAATTAATTATTTAGTGTTTCATTCATATTGCAGTTACTTGTTCAATTCCTTAATGACTTAGCATTTTGAATTGACTCAACTAAGTGACAGATTACATTACTTATAAAGACAGCCAAACGTTTAATTCCAAAGCAAATTACTTTTTTTTTAACAAATTGTCTGACTGATTATTTCAACAACTAATTCATGAAGATAGTTACTTCTTTCATTCCTGAATAAATCAGCTTTTTTGAACGAATCAGTCAAATAAATGATTAAATTACTCACACATAAAGACAGTCACATGCTTCATTCCTGAATGAATTAGCATTTTTTAACTAACTGGTTAAATTAATCACTCAATGTCTCATTCATATGGCTGGTACTTGTTTTATTCCTATTTGAATCAGAATTTTTGAATGACTCAGTTCAGTGAATGATTAAATTACTTACCTATAAAGATAGCCCCATGTTTACTTTCAAAGATAATTACCCTTTTGTTTAACAAATAATGAATGATCAATTCAACAACTTGCTCATGAAAACAGTTACTTGTTTCAGCATTTTGGAATAAATCATTTGAGTGAGTGATTAAATTACTCACCCATAAAGACATGTGCTTTGTTCAAGATTGAATTAGCATCTTAAAACAAATTTGTTGAATAATTGATTCAATTACTTATTCATATAGACAATTACTTGTTTTGGTGATAAGTGAATCAATATTTTAAAATGAATCAATTAAGTGAATGATTAAATTTCTCACCCATAAAGACAGTTGTGTGTTTTGTATTGTAATGAGTCAGCGTTTTTGAATGAAAAAATTGATTCAATGACTCAATCATAGAGAGTCACTTGCCCCATCTGACTGGTGTAATGATGTAATCTGCATAAAGAGTCACTGTAAAATCCCTCACACTAATGCACTGATGCCATGCCCACTTTCTGGTATGCACTGACAAAGACAAGTGAAGTGACGCATCCAATGAAAACACCCAATGCTGTTTTATGGACAGTTGTATATGAACGTCTGATCAGATTTAAGGAACTGCTATAAAAGTAAAGCTGCTTATTTTACCTCCAGTCATCATCAATAAGTCATAAAAAGGAAGAGAGAGAGAGAGAGAGAGAGAGAGAGAGAGAGAGAGAGAGAGAGAGAGAGAGAGAGAGAGAACACCCAGCAAAGGCCATTCCCTTTCCTGCCATTATGTGCTGAAAATGGGCCATAAATTAAACATCAAACCCAAACATAACAAAATACAAAGGTCTTCGGTTTGCCTGGATCTGAGATGTGAAGATGGTCTATGGAAATGATGCTCTTCCACTTCAAAGAATAATCAGACCTTATCAGCAGGGTGAGAGTGGGGGTTGTTGAGGGAGGGGAAGCGGTTCAGTCGTTTTGTTCACAAATTACATTTTGGGAAGAGATTCATAATTCATAATTCTTAGACATCTGATCATCAAAGCAATCAAACCCATCCAGAGAAGCAGAATTATACATATTCATTTATCTCCCCAGGCTTCACACAAGCTGCAGATGGTGTAACAATCACTGGACTGTAATCCATGCTAATTTTGTTATCCAAATTATCATTTTGTTTCAGATTACAAAGTAAGACATTATTTTACAAATTGTACACAATTTGTACACAAATTGTACACATATTAGAAATATTATACATTTATAATAAAAAAGAATGTTGGATATTATGCAACCAGGCAAAGAAAACACTGGACCCCTGTCGGGTCTAAAAATGTAGTGCAGGTCCTTCGGGCAATTATTTAAACATAAATTAATAGTTAAAATGTAGAAGATTTAGGTAATTTTAATGGCAAGCAAATTAGAAAGTCTATGGTAAAATACTGTTGTACTTCCTTGTCATTCACATTTAAAATGACGTTAAAGAATACGTCAGCTACTAAATTACTTTTCTTGTCTCAAAAGCATTATTGTCGTTGCTCGAATATATTTTAGTTGATAAATTGCATTGTCATCGTAGAGCAGATTGTTATTCTCTTGTAGAGAACATCAGTTTACAAAAGTTATGACTTTTTGTCTTTTCAAATTTATTTTGAAAGACATGTGGGAGTGATGATATTAGATGACAAAAAAAAAAAAAAGTTTCAAGCTCCTCAGCTTATTACTAACACTGGTCTGTAAGTAATGTGAAATAAATAGACTGTTTTCAGCAATAATCAGTTTTTTTTTTCTTTCTATGAATCATTTTATCATGAATTACTTTCCAAAATAATGCTGTTAGAATATGATTCATCATGAAAATACAAGGATTACTCTTTCATAATAAATAAATAAATAAATAAATAATTTAGTCAATAAATAAATAAATGGACATTTTACTCTGCCAGCCCAGAACTTAACTCAGCTTAAAATAAATAAATATTGTTATTGTGTTGGTGCTTAGTACTGCTGCATTTTGATATTGTCTTCCAATGAGTTCAGGAAATAACATTTTCTAAAAAAAAAAAAAAAAAAAAATGGTAGCTACTTAATCACTCAAAAACATTATGTTCATTGCTAGAATATATTTTATATACATTTATACATATATTATATACATTTATTTATATATTTAAAAAATATATGCTTAAGTCACCTTACTGTCCTTTCCTAAAATGTCAATTTATTTTTTTATTCATTTATTTATTGTGGGTTAAATGCATCACTTGACTGCATCACATAATCAGATCCATATGTATGGCTTTTCTGAAATAGTAAACTTGCTCCGTCACCCACCTGGTACAGCACTGTACGTGCGATGTGAAGTGCTTGTTTGAGTTAAGGGTAGGGTTTAGTGTAGGAGGTTTTTTTATTTTTATTTTTTATTTTTTATACAGCATTAACCAGTTAGCGCCATTCACTGGACATTTCATTTTGGAACTGCTGAGATATGTTCAACAACCAATGTAATAAAACAATGCCATATTCACATTTTTTGAATAAAACATGCTTTCAGCACCAATCAGTAAACATTAATTGAAAGTGTCAATTAAAGCCTGGGTTGCCGTTCTCACAGTGCAAACTACAACAACAACAACAACAACAACAACTGTTTTAAATGTATCCACGTGGTATATTTTTTCAAAAAGCCCAGTTTTTTCTAAATAAAAACACTGTCTCATCGTGGACGAAAAGGTAAAATGTAGCGAATAAAATGTTTTTTTTTTTTTTTTTTTTTTACTCCCAAATTTATCTGGATTTATGTGAATATAGCTACAACAGGGGTCCGTTCTTCGTATGTCGCTAACTCAGTTAGCTGGATTTGATTGTTGTTGATTTGTCCTGATCTTGGATTGTTTCGTTCTTCGAAGAGCATCTCGGACTTGCTGTCATAGTAACAGGTCCGTAAGCTTAAACCTGCTCGGGAGCAGGTTTATTTCATGTAAACAGGATTTAGGCTGCGCTCCTGGCAGGTTATGATTGGTTGAAATGATGAGGTCACATCTGATTGGTTAAAGAGCATGAAGACTACATTGTAAAAACATTTTGCAGTATTACTGTTTATTTCTGTATTTTTAATCAAATAAATGCAGCCTTGATGAGCAGAAGAGACTTCTTTAATTACAAATCTTACTGACCCTAAACTTTTGAACGGTAGTGTATATGAAAATAAAAATATAAATAAAATAACATATCAAGGAAAAAAACATGTAACAGGGGCAGCACTAATGCATTTAATTTGTTCACTACTTTTTGCCAGCCCTCTCTCCTGGCTTTTGCAGCATTTGCTGTGTTTCCCGGTGTCTTTATTAAAGTTTGAAATTCTCCATAACCCTCTAGTAAAAGCTCTTGCTCCGCTTGAGAAAAAAATTGAGCTTGCTCTTTTGCCATTTCGTCAACCAATCGAAGGGGTTGTGATCAGTGTCTCTACTATCGATACATATCGCCTTTTTAACCAACGCATGAACGTGCAATAATCCTAGACAACTCAATCCAGCCATACTACTGGATCACTAATCATCAACAACAGGTGTGCTCGAAGAACCAAATTAGCCACATCGTAATTAGCACGATGATCTCATCTTAGATGTGTCAATTCATCTCAGATGTATCAAGCGACGTACGAAGAACGGACCCCTGGGTTTTAAATACAAGACTCCATTTTTAAGGGCTCATCCCTATGCCCTAATCCCTTCAAAGGGTTTACACTCCGGAAGTGAGAGCTTCGAAGGTTGAAGGGTGTAGGGGACCAAACAACTGTGTGCTGGTTGGTGGATTTTTTAACTAATAGATCCCAAAGAGTACGGGTCAATGGAGTGGTGTCGAATATTTTGATGTCCTCCACGGGTACGCCACAAGGTTGCGTTTTGTCTCCTCTTTTGTTTTCTTTATACACCGATGATTGTCGTAGTGTTTTTAATGGGAGACACATTGTTAAATTTGCGGATGACTCTGTGATTGTGTCTCTTCTCACTGAGTCTGAGCCAGATGTTGGGCCAGTGATCGATAATTTTATTCAATGGTGTGATGATTCATTTTTAAATATTAATGCTTCAAAAACAAAAGAGATGCTTATTGACTTCCGTAAGAAGAGCTCTGCACCTGTGTTGCCTTCTATCATAAAGGGACAGCAGGTAGAAGTAGTCAAACAATATAAATATTTAGGGACTATAATTGACGATAAACTACAATTTGAGGAAAACACCGATATAATTAGAGGAAAAGCTCTTCAGCGTATGCATTTTTTAAGGAAACTTCGATTTTTTAACATGGATGTTTCTTTTATGAAAATGTTTTATACATGCTTCATTGAAGCCATTTTAAGTTTCTCCATCGTCTGCTGGTATGGTAACCTTAATTTAAAGAACAGGATGAAGCTGACAAGTATTGTGACAATGTGTAGTAAGATAGTGGGGACCGATTTAACAACTATCTCACAGATTTATGAGTGCAGGACAATTAGGAAGGGCCAGGTAGTGCTTTCTGATGTTACTCATCCATTGTGTGCTGAATTTCAACTCCTTCCTTCGGGGCGGAGATTTAGACTCCCCTTGTGTAAATCAAATATATATAAAAATTCTTTCATACCGGCGGCAATTAAGTTTTTAAACGATTTTTTGTAATTCAAGGTAATTGATGTGTTGTGTTGTGTTGTGTTGTTAATATGTGTATGTGTATACTACTGCTCCTACTGCTGTCTATACAAAGAATTGCCTTTAAGGACAATAAAGTTTAACTTTAACTTTAACTGTTACTTGAAGTGCCCTTCTGCGTCATCATCCTGTGCCCATACAGAGGCGCCGTCATCATGCAAAGAATCTGTGCAAAGGATCATGGGGGCCCGAAGTGTACATCAGTTGTACCCTTTGAAGTGGCTAGTTTTGAGCACTTCGGTTTGGAACAACACTTTAATATGGCGGCCATGATTGGTTTCACTCCAAAGTGCCCTTCGGAGGGCGATATATCCTTTTTGGAATGCACCATAAATAAGGTTAACAAGACTAATTAACCAAACACCTGGGAACAATCCAGGAAGGTAGAAAAAGCTAGCTGCTAGCATTCACATTTATTTTAATGTTGGATTGTGTGTTTAAGTGTCCTGTGATATGAGATGAGACAACCTCTGAAGAAATGAAACAACTATGTACTGTATATGCTCAGAGTTCAGAAAATAACCTGCAAAAACCTCTTGAATAAAAATATCTGTTCACCAATCCATTTTTTTTAAACTCACTTATGAGGTTTGCAAGAGACCACCTTGCTCTTGATGTCCCAAAACACTTTTCAGAAAATAACAGATGAGATTAAACCTGATCAAACAAGCACAGAACTAGACAGCGTGGTGTGAGGGGAAACTATGGTTTGGGCTGCTGAAGAGCTCAAAAGTCAATTGGATCAATAGTTTTTACCAGAAAATATCAGGTTAGCAGTTAGTCACCTGAGGCCAAATAACAAACTCAGCTGGAAATATCAATACAAATATATTGGTTTCATAAGCCTGTGGGTGATTAAACATGCAGAGCAAGTGCTCTCAGAGGAGAGACATTTAAATGCTAACAAACAGGGTTTTGAAGTACAGTGGTATTATAATACACAGTCCCAGTACACTTGTTGCTAGGCTGAAGTTTCTTGTACAGTAGGGTGTTTATTCTTTCAAAAGTCTTCATGTTAATTCTAGCACAGCCTCACTGTAAAAAACTAACTCTGTAACTCTGTGCTTCCCAGACATTTTCCTAGAGGAAAATGATAGAAAACTGAAAAAACGCACAGAGATCACTGCCAACAGATTAGCATCCAGCTAACTTGCGGGGATTGTTTTTAAACAGAGTAGCAATTGCAGAATCTCTGCTCATTATCCCAAACACTTATTCCAATTAATCTTGTCTAGGAGCAATTAAAGATGTGTATTATAGAAAAGGTGAACAACTAAATCACTGAACTGAGATTTGCTAGATAAAACTGCAAAATCCTGAAGCAATAATGAATGAGGTCTTTTGTGCACTGATCTTTTAACAGAACAGAATGAGAAAGCTGCATATTGTGCTTTTCTATACATCTGTGTGAAATTGGTTCAGAGAAATCTGAGTGAAAGTGGCCCATGAAGGATGCGCTGGAGGGTATAACTTGAATTCAGAAATAAAATTGATGCCATGGCCTATATATAAAGGAGTTTATAGAGGTTTCAGAGAATATAGGCATACACAGCTACTCTGACTGTGAAGAAAGGGTGCTAACTTGCTTTAGAGTGACTGATGATAACTTTGACACCATGGTGGAATGTCTTTCTATGTCCTTCAATAAAACCACAGACAGTTTTTACTGGTTTGTACTTCTCTGCACACTGGTCACAACATCAGATGCTGCCTGTCATTTGTAATTTGTAACGTTGCAGGATTGTCTGTACTGTGTATTGTGCTCTGAAATTAAAGTATCTTTTCAAACTTTTCCTTGATTCAGAGTTTGTCTTAGTTCAGGTGTTTGTATCAGTTTTGCTTACCTTGAAAATATAACAGGTTGTATTTGCACAACTGTGGTATTCAAAACAGTTTCAACCATCATCATCCTCTAGCATCAGTTGCTAGTGCACCTCAATCAGGGGAGTGAGGTTTACCTGCACAGCTCATCCTAGCTTGACTTTATTATACTCACCTTCCTGAGCCTTATTCCTATCTGGGTCATGGCACCAATATAACTAGCCCTTGCACTGTGAAGGATTCAAACCATCACCAGTCAGCATGGGAGGTGGGTGCACTAAACAGGGTGCCAAAGTCCAGTCGCTAATGTACCTCTTGAGAGCAGGAAAGTAAGATTTACCGGTTTTACTTATTCCCTAATACCCCACTCCCATCTGGGTAACAGCGCCAGTGTAACTGGTCCTACTTTCTCTGGGCAGGATTGAAACCTGCATCAGTCATCAGGGGAGGTGGCACACTAACTAGGGTGCTAAAGTCCAGACACAAATGTGCTTCTTGAGGGCAGGGGAGAGTGGTTTACTTGCGTAGCTTCTCCTAGCTTGGCTCCATTATACTCACCAACGTAAATGATCAGATTCACTCCTTGCATGATTCAAACCAGAATTAATCAGCATCTTAATGGGAGGTGGGCGCACTAATTAGGGTGCCAAATCCAGTTGCTAACGTGCCTCTTGAGAGCAGGAAAGTGCGGGGTAGTGAGATTTTTAATGTAACTGGTCTTACTTTCTCTGGACATTGGGTTATTGCACCAATGCACATGATCAGACTCAATCCGATCAGGATTCAAACCAGAATCAATCAACATGGTTGGTAAACTCATTAACAAGGATGCTAAAGTCCAGTCACTAATGTGCATCTTGAGGGCAAGGGTGTAAGGGTTACCTGCAAAGCTCCTCCTAGCTGGACTCTGTTATGTTCATTCCCCTAAACCCCACCCCCGTCTGGGAAATGGCACCAACGTAACTAGTCGGACTCGCTCCAGGCAGGATTTAAACCAGAATCAATCAGCATGGTAGGCAAACTCACTAGCAAATATGCTAATGTCCAGTCACTAATGTGCTTCTTGAGGGCAGGGTGGTGAGGTTTACCTGCACAGCTCCTACTAGCTGGACTCTGTTATGTTCATTCCCCTAAACCCCACTCCCATCCGGGTCATGGCACCAATGTAACTGGCCAGACTCTCTCCGGATGGGATTTAAACCAGAATCAAACAGCATGGTAGGCAAACTCACTAGCAAGGATGTTAATGTAGTGGACCACGCATTCCAGGGCCCAGTTTATGGCGAGGGCCCCTCCCTGGCCACAATAGTGGACAAAGGTTTGCTACATTTTGATTGGATCTTGGTGGACTAACATAAGCAAACTGTCCAACGCCATCAGATAAGGATGCCAGGACAACTGCCAGACACCTCTTAGAGGGCAAGAAGAGACCTTTGGGACAAAAACCCAGGAAGAACAGAACTTCCTATTGGTCAAGACGCAGTTTCTGCCCTTCACCCACCTTGATACTGTTTCCTAAGGTTTGGCCTGTGGTGGCCATAAAAATTCCTTAGGATCTCCAGACGCAGCACGCAGTGGGGGAAACAAAGAGAGATCACAAAGATCCATCCAAATCCATTCATAACTATGTTCTCAAACCTTGAACTGATGCGAACCATAACACACGCATCTTATACTTATTCAGAGAAATAAGTATTCTCACTGACAGCAATGTGTAGTGCAACATCTTACACAAACTCAGCTGTTAATGGACAAATGAATGCATGTGTGGCCGTTTAAACGTTATGTCAGGAAATAAGACACAGCCATAACATCTAAAGAAAACGGGTTCTTTTATTCCTGACTGAGCCTCAAATGAGACGCAGCGTTAATGTATATTTCTGTTCAGGAGCAACAGCAGTTTTAGAAAAACATTCAAATTAATAAGTGAAATTGGCATAGCAAAACAAACTATTAAACTGACTCCAATGAGTGCAGAAAACAAAGTAATAAGAGTCTTACAAAACAAACCAAATAAAAGGTGATTTTCACACTGCTAATCTCAGAAACAAATAAAATGAGTGCCAAAAACAACGGTAGTGGCCTGTATGTGCCTAATGAAAGAAATAAAACAGCATACATGAGAAATCTGCACATTTCACCACATTGAATACATTACAATTCACAGTTTGACCCCTTCTGTTCAAATCAAACAGTAACTACATTCAAGAGAAATAGTATACACTTAAAGGTACAAATATTCTTTACAACTTATACATTAAACACTTTAGGAGAATAAAATGATCAAAACTCACTCTTATTGAGACTTTGAAGCACACAGAAAAAGCTCACGCAGCTGGTGCACGTGCAATATCACGTGTGACTGTTCTCCCCTCTAACACGACATAAAGAACAGTAATTACTCAATGTTACATTAATATACGAAATAAACAGTGTTATTTAACCTCTCAACAACTTTTTATAACATATTACAGATTAACTCACGCTCAATCTTCCCCAACGTCTCTGAATTTCCTTTCCCCACGGAAGATCTCTCACGTGCAGGAACACCACACTCGAGTCGTATGAGCAGCGAAATCAACCATACACTCGACAATATCACACGACTGTTATCACCACAGATTCACAAGTCAATATCAAACTGGAAATGTTCTCTCTTTAACAGTTTAAACGACTATTTCTCCCTCTGTGTGACTCTGTCTCAAACTGCGCTCTCTTTCAGTCTGACGCGCTCTCTCTCATCTGCGCATGCACACACTCTTAAAGGGGACAGCGCGTGGCTGAGTCACAGCAAACATAAGAGCAAATCACCAAGGGAATTAATCAAATATCAGGCTATTCCTGCCCCGGTTACACATGCATGACAGTTCAATCTTTTCCCATCATGTTTGGACTTAATGTGTTCATTACATGACCAAATGTTTTCTGATTGTGTTTTGGAAAATGAGAAATGCACCAGTAAAACATTATTGACACCCTTTTTAACTTTGTGTTTGGACTATGCAAATGACTTCCACAAGAGAAAAGAAGGGTGGGCTACCTTAAGTCCCCCACTCTGATGGAACCAGCCAATCACAGCATGGAAATGGAGAAGCACCAAAATGCAATCTCCTCCTCATCGGAAAGGTATAAAGATACCTCTCCAAAAGACACTCATCGTTCTGAGTCTGCAGCCTGTGAAGGAAGGGACACTAACAGAGCAACAAATTTCTGAGTCTGAGTCCCGTAGGGGAAGGGACACTAACAGAGCAACAAATTTCTGAGTCTGAGTCCCGTAGGGGAAGGGACACTAACAGAGCAACTAAGTTCTGAGTCTGAGGCCCGGCAGGGTGAGACACTAACAGAGCACTAACAAAGTACTGAGTCTGACCTGCAAGGGTGAGACAATAACAGCTACACCTCCATTCTGAGTCTCCGGCACGTCTAGGGGACAGTAACAGATCAAACTTCTTTCTGAGTCTGCAGCCCGTTACTGGGAAGGCAGCTACAGATACCTTCATTCATTCTCCAGCTCCACAAGAGAGAGACACTAACAGACACAACCATTCTGAGCCTACTGTCCAGAGAGACAGAAACAGACGCTCCACGCTTCAAGTCTCCAGCTTTGAGGCAGCAGCAGATACGACCACGTTCTGTCTGTGAAGAAAGAGATATTTTCCACGTTCAGAGTCTTCGTCCAGCGAGGCAACAACAGATGCAGCACGTCCTAAGTCTCCATCCGAGAGAGACAAAGCGGATTGAACAAGTTCTGAGTCTCTAGCCCAGAGAGGCAGAAGACCAACAGACATTTGCAACAAGGTTGACCTCCAGCAAGCAAACCTTCACTTCAGGTACCTTTGCTTGCGTGTTCCAAGCTAAGGGCCTTCAGCACCTACACCAGGGCCACATCTGCGTGTTCCAGATCTTAGGACCCTTTGGTGCTCCAGGAGAACAGCATCCTACAGCGCTTCATGCTCAAGGCTGTCGAAACGGATTCCTGCTCCTTTTCCCACTGACTGCTCCCAGCACCACCAGTGGAAGAATTCACTGCTACCGGACTGCTCAGTCAACCACAGAGAACGTAAATATCACTTCCAATCCTCTTCCAGAGACCTTGGCATTGTTGTGTACTATCAGTATATGATTTTTCTAATTTACATTAGATATTGTATAGCTGATTGCAGTTGATAACAAATAATAGCTCATTTATTTGTTTGATGCATAATAAGGTTCTTTACCTTATTTGTTTCAGAGTAGCAACAGTTTATCTTTCCATAAGATAACAAAGCTATGACATAGCAACACCCAACTGAATCACATTGTATGCATCTTATGCACTTTATCCCTTTTGCATTTATTGTATTCATTTAATAGTTGATTACTCTTGTCTATCATTTGTTAATAAATTTATTTTATTACACTTGTGTCTTCCTTGTGTTGATAATACAGTGAGAGGTTCTACAAGTTAGATATCCCACCAATCTTTCTTATGTGATGTACTCATAACCGCACATTAAGTGACATGTGATCCAAGAATCATAACGTCATCGGTGATACGAGTACCCATCACTACACTATTTCGCCTTCCTAGTGGGCGAAAGCAGAACTCACTACATAACTGGCATCCCTAGGTGGGCCAAGTTAAAATGAGTTGAGTCTCCTGTAAAATTCACTACATTAAAGTCCAGTCACCAATGTGCTTCTTGAGGGCAGGGGGGTAAGGTTTACCTGCCTCACTCTCATCCAGGTCACAGCACCAACGTAATGGTCCTACTCACCCTGGACAGGATTCAAATCAGAATCAATTAGCATGGTAGGCAGGCTCTCTGACAAGGTTGTCCAGTTGTAAAGTCCAGTTGCTAATGTGCCTCTTATGGGTGGAGGATTGAGATTTACCGGCACAGCTCCTCCTAGCTGGACTTTGTTATACTCACTCCCATAAACCCCTCTCCGCCTGGGTCACGGCAACATTTTAACTGGTCCTATCCGCTTTGGGTGGGTTTCAAACAAGGAGCCAAATTTCAGTTGCTAATATGCCTCTTGAGGGCAGGAGAGATTTAATAAAGTTTTAATGGCACAACTCCTCCTTGCTGGCCCCTACACATGCAGTTCAAAATGATCCTATAACCTTGAGCAATAGAAAAACTTGCCACTTTCACTATAGTGTATATAGAAGAGCAGGAGAAAGAACTGGTTTTGTTGTTCCCGTCAGGTTTAGTAAGTCACAGAATGAGATCCTCTGATTGCTGTCACTACTGTCTGTGATGGATGTCTACATGAAGGCGCTGGAACTGAAACTCTGATAACAGGATTGCAGTCTCAATCATCTCTGCAAGGCTGAGGTCAGCAGGACACATCCCACAGTCTCATGCCATCACACAGCGATGATCCCTGGATAAAACACACAGCCTAGTTTGTCTGCTGCGGATTATAGGGCTCATGTCTCAGACAAACAGAGGGTAGGTTCAGAATGTGGTGGTTTATTCTGTAATCCAGTTTACAAATCAGAAACAAGCTGCAGTCCAGTGCTGAAAAGTGGATAATAAAGGTTTGCCAAGATCATAGATCATAATCACATATTCAAAATCAGAAACCAAGGTAAAAAGTGCATGTTTGTCAACTGAAAATACTTTAACTAAAACAAATAAAAAATGAATAATAATAATAATAATAATAATAATAATAATAATTGAGTAGCTAAATGAAGAATAAAAAAAAAAAATCAGTGTTAAGCTTTCTTGTTCAGTAGAGAACCTTCAAATAGAGTGTTGCAGGAATGAGTCCTAAAACGAGTTCGAATTCTTGCACTTCTGGTGTAATCGTCCCATAGTCAGTTAAATGCTTGAAATGCTTCTACAGTATTACTCAAGCTCTTGCAAATTATTCTAACTTAAAATTTCCAACTTCTAGATTTTAAAAGAGTTAAAGCTTAGTGGTGGCGACAGTGAACTCACACAACTTTAGCTTTTTACTACTACTAATTAATCTACTTGAGATCGAACATAAACCTCAAACTGAAGCTATAAACTACTTAAATCATCTGGATTTATTCAGATTTATTGAAAAGGAAGTGATGTTCTGAATAGGAAGTTGTGTGAAATTTACAACTTTTTCTCAAACAGTAGTTAATTTCATTGTTTTATGTTGCTTCATAAAAGTCTTTACTGCAAAATACTTCAGAAAGTAGTTGACAATGCATTTTCAACACATTTTTCTGCTGAGCACAGCATGTGGCGCAAGGCAAAAATAGACAATTTTTAAAATGAATATGTGACAGTCATGTCCTGAAGATGCAGGATGTGTGAATCAGGCCTGTGACTTCCTTTATCTGTAGATATTAATACTAAAAAACAGCACAGCTATGATAGACCACCACCAAAACAGCAGTAAGTAAACTGGAGTAGTAAGGAGCCAACTGTCATTTCCCAGTAGTCAAATTTTAGCTGATTAGCATGACAGCTAATTATCTCCAGTGAGTTGTTTGGGAGTCTTCACTGCTCTTAACATTTTAGAAAAAAGGTTAGAGAGCAGCCAACATGTAAAACTATAATTTTCAGTTTTTTTCTGCTCATTTATGACCTAGTGGCATTTTCTGTATCATTGATTGCACATTAGATACGCATCAATCACCATTTTAGCAATTTTACTTGTCAATCATTTTAAATAACACCAAAACCTAACAGATCTTGCCTCAATAAGAACTCCATAGCATTATACCTCTCTGTCAGTTTTCTGTGGTTTTGATAAAGGGTGATATCAGGTAAATTGGGCCATCAGGTAAAATTGGCCATTTAAGGTTTGTGTGCCATATCTCCTTAAAAGTTAACAGTCAATGACTGCAAAAAATGTCAAACTGTTGCGATAAAAGTTCTTGACATTTAGCAAATCATTTTATTGGACTAGGGTTGCTAAGGGGGAAGGGGCAATGCCTCATTTTGAGACCGCTCGAGAAAAAAAAGCAAGGTGAGTGGTCTGGCATATCCAGTCTTAGTTCTCAATACTAATAATGATAAATCAATAAAAAAAAAACAAATGCACATTTCGAAATAATGATTCATATCCCATGTCTTGATGGCCCCTGTGAGATAAAATGCTGATTTTGCTAAATCTAGATTTTTATATATACAAAATATTTTTTTAGTTACTGGGCCAATTTAAAATGAGCCAATGATTTCAGTTAAACCTTCTGAGTAGAGTTTAGGCAGACATTCTAATGGTTCCTATGCCAGAAATGGGGCAAAAAATACAATCGGTTGGTAGGGGAGAGGATGAGAGGAGCATTGACCGAATATAAGGAAACATTTGAAAGAGGCTTAAAAGAAAATGTTTTCTCTATGGCGTGAAATTGATGTTTTAATGTAATTCAAATTTATGTTATAATGTAATTTAAATGCAATGTTACACTGCTACATTATAAAATTAAATACAGTTAAATGTGTTTTATCAGAAATGTCTATTTCAAAAAATGTGGGGCAATTCATGTTTCAAAGCCTGTAGAACCTGAACAATTATATTTTATCAATTCAACACAAAAATATTGAAAACAGTCCTTACTAATCATAAGAACACAGTTAAATGTCATACATGTTTTTTTTGTTAGTGTCCCAAAAAGCGATTAACCAAAAAGTGGCCCAATTTATCTGATATCACCCTATTTCTTTCTTATTATGTTCTTTTTTTATAATGAATTTGTTTTATTCTAACCATCCTATCTCACTTAATATTTATTTAAATGTTGTGTCCTACATCCAGACACCATCTTGTAAAACAGGGCTTAAAAAAAAAAAAAAAAAAAAAAGAATAGAAAATTAACACAATGTTTTTGTAAAATTTGATTGTGCTTTCCAAAAACACAGAAGTATTTCACCACTTGCTTCAAAATAACAACTTTAACAGCACAGACGGTCGGACAGCTGACTGGTTTAACCTTGAGTTTAGTGAGAAGTGTCACTTGATGTAATTTCGATGAGTGTGTCTAAAACAGTGTCTAAAAGGACATTCCATTGGTTATTTTCAAGTGGTGTGGTGTGGGAGAATTTCGAGCAGTCTGGAACAAATGACTTGGACATTTTGAGATCAGAACTGAGAAATTTCTACTTGAGTATTCCTACCTCTTGTTTGATTTG
>NC_133373.1:13899624-13917558 GCF_049309525.1 Garra rufa | reverse complement strand
GGGTCTCCTTGCCATCACCCTTTAGCTCCCTCCACAGATTCTCAATTGGATTTAAGTCAGGACTCTGGCTGGGCCACTGCAAAACGTTAATGTTTTTGTCTGCTAACCATTTCTTTACCACTTTTGCTGTGTGTTTTGGGTCGTTGTCGTGCTGAAATGTCCACTGGTGCCCAAGGCCAAGTTTCTCTGCAGACTGCCTAATGTTGAGAATTTTGATGTATTGCTCCTTTTTCATGGTGATGTTTACTGTGCTTAGGTTCTCTGGTCCATTGGCTAAAAAACACTGCAAACATTAGGTTCCGACCACCATGTTTGACAGTGAGGATGGTGTTCTTAGGGTTGAAGGCTTCTCCTTTTTTATGCCAAATGAAGGCTACATCATTGTGGCCAAACAATTACATTTTTGTTTCATCTGACCATAAAACAGAAGATCAGAACTCTTCTTCTTTGCCCAGATGAGCATTTGCAAAGACCAAGCAGGATTGTGTGTGCATTATCTGGAGAAGTAGAGTCCTCCTTGGTCTGCATATATATACACACACACACACACACATCAGTGTTTGATGGACAAAATCATGTCCCGCCCCCTACATTTTTTCATAAAAGCCACTTCACTCAGATATACACTCAACACTTAAAGTAGATTAAAAAAGTTTAAGCTATCAGGTAAACAACATTTTGAAAAGGTACAAAGTGTAATAAGAGCAAAGGAAGCACAACACAAAGACAGCAAACCAAGCCACTTTTAAAGGAAGAAGAAAATATATGATAACGGCAGCATCCTCTGCGTACTGTGCCCTGAAGGGCAATGATGATTTTACTTTATTTATTTAAAGTGAATTGAGTCAGTTTCATACATTGATAGAATCGGTGATATATTATAATTTTAATATTTGCTTATGCTGGTATGAGGAAGCTGAATGCTTATGTGGCCAAGATGAAGACCGCTTTTTGTGGATCTATAGCTGGTGTCTGCTTTGAGTAATAAGCTGAGTCAAGCACATCATGAAGACGGCATTTCAATCAGAGCAAAAATCAATTCCCGTCAGTTTGAATCTGGCTGCGCAGAGAAGTCCCTTCATGCGAGCCTCAGAGGACAGCTGAGGTGTGTGTGACCAGAGACACAAAAGACAGCACCATTAACCTACGTTGTCCCACAAGCTTTCAATCAACCTCCCCCTGTCCTCCCCCATGTGGTTGCATGTGTGAGTGTAATGACTGATTGCAAAGTGGGTGCAGCACTGATTTATAATGCAGTTGTTTAGGGTGACTATAGAGGAGGTTGCTGTCAAATTATACAACCATTTTACAGTCTGAATGATCATTTCTGGCTTTCATCAGGCCTTTGTATCTACTGAGGTGTAGCGGATCTAAAGGTGATCATTACTGAGTGCTGGTGAGCATAACTTTTATAAGTTTTAAGTTATTAACGGAAATTGACATGAAAATTCTCACACGCCATTACACATTAAATGACCGTTATGGGTTCAAATCAAGTTAAACTCGACAGCATTAAATACACATGATAGACCAACATTTTTTGTGTGTGTGTGAGCGCCTTGTGTAAGCCCCCAAAAATTAAAGTTTTGTCATTAAATACTCACCCCTATGTCATTCCAAACCTGTAAGACCTTCGTTCATCTTTGGAACACAAATTAAGATATTTTTGATGAAATCCGAGAGCTTTCTGACCCTGCACAGCAATGCAACTACCACATTTAAGGACCAGAAAAGTATTAAGGACATCAATAAAATAGTCTATCTAATTGTAATAAAGTATTATTTTTTTCTGATTTAGTCCATAGTTATTTTCCCTGATGGCAGATCTTGACTTCAATTTATTTAATAACTGAAACAGACATATTATAGCAATTACAAATGCTTCATTTGTGTGAAAACATTTTCTTTAGAGATTTAAACATCTAAGGTGAGTCTATTTGGAAGGGAAGTTCAAATGAGTGCAAACGTGAGGATTAATGTTGGAGCTAATGATGATGCATGTCTAATGTGAGAACTGAAAAATGACTCAAATTCCTTTTCATGTCAATGTCACCCAAACCTTGTTTGATCATCTCACAATTCAGCTGCAGCCCTGGCTGAGTGTGCGTGGAAAAATCCAGTAAGTGCATACAGCTGTGTTTTATTAGACCTGGAGACAGAAGCATCCATCTTTTTTTCATGTTTGATTCCCCATTCCAATCCAACATGGAAGTTTGGTCCTTGATAGACTCAAACTAAACCAAAGTCCAGCTAAGCCTATGAATGACTGACAAGAGACCATCACTTCAAACCTTCAAAACCTTATCTCTCCATCAATGTCAATCTATCACAGATTCCAAAAAGGCAGAAAACAGTGAGAACCTTGAAACTCTAGTTCCTAAAGTCCTTCAGAGAGAGCATTTGTCTGTTGGCCATATCTCAACCCATCATTTGTCTTCCTCTTACTGGCCTTTTTGGACCTAAGCTTAGGTTCTTGTGTTGAAATGTGGAGATAAATGAGTGTGATTCTTTTGGATTTGAGTTTAATTTTGAATGGATTGCTATACTCCAGCCAGCTGTGTTCTGGGATGTGTTGAAGAAATAATTTATGGGATCCTGGTGAATGAATGGATTCTTAAATATTTTAGTTTCAGACTTTGCCTCATTCATCGTAACAACTGAACTTTTCTGGAAACAGACAAGGCGAGTAGCAGAAAAATAATAAAATCTCCAGTTTCAATAAATGCCATGAATGGCATATTACCCTATACTATATTTGAGGTGATTTTGTGAACATAAAGGGTTCAAAAATGTAGAGTTTGTGTCCAAGTTTTACTGAGAGAAGCTGATATGAGTTCAGTTCTAATGAAAGTGATTTATACCAAAAATACTTCAAGGGAAACAGGAGAAGTACTTAATTGTACAGTGTCTATCATTAAATGATTCTATGAAAGGAAACAGGTTTTCAGTGGCAGCTGGGATCAGTTCAGGATGGGAGTTTTACAGAAACGCTGGTGTTGATTGGGATGTATGAGCTATTCCTGGCAGAGCCTGCCCAGAATCTGTCTATCCCTCACCATATGCTTGACAAAACAATAAAAATGCTAGAACTTCAAAAAAGCCTATTCTTTTATGTTGTCTATTTATCATTACCAGCTGAAAAATCGTTCAGATTTTCAAATATACAAAGACAAGTGCTTATACAATTCTTAGAGATTCTTAGAGAGACTAAAATCAACATTAGAATGAGGATCCATGCCTTTCTCATGCAATGCTTACTTGAAACATTGACATTCAGCAGCTAGTATTGCATAAGCAAGTGTGAATTCTGAGTTTGAGATTCATTTTGATCATGCATTGCATATGCTCTGCATGCTCACAAATTTAATATCTGCCCAAACCTGACTTATCTGTGAAAGAAGATAATTTCATGAATTTATGGTTGGGTGTGTGCAATACAGTATCTCACAAAAGTGAGTACACCCCTTACATTTCAGCAACCATTGTAGTATATCTTCGCAAGGGACAATACTATAGAAATAAAACTTGGATATATTTTAGAGTAGTCAGTGTGCAGCTTGTATAGCAGTGTAGATTTACTGTCCTCTGAAAACAACTCAACATACAGCCATTATTGTCAAAATAGCTGTCAACAAAAGTGAGTACACCCTTAGTGATAACAGCAGTTTGTTGTTTAACCATGTGTCACATTTCATGTCGGTTTTGGTCTTTTGGTTTCTCCCATTTGTCTTCCCCTGTCATTCTGTCATTGGTTTTGCCCTCATTATCCTGTCATCCCCATCACCTGTGTTTAATCAATTATTAGCCTTTATAAGTCTGTCTTTGTCTTGAGCTCCCTGTCGGTCTTTGCCTTATGTTACGTGTTCTTCGTGTGTGGATTAATCTCTGTGTTCTTGCCTGTACTGCTGAAGATCTATATTAAATATCATTGTTATTGTATCTCGTATATCGTCTCGTCCGTCCAGCACTACAACTCTTAACAGAAAGACAGACCGCAAACAGTTTATTCGGCACCTTCCCCTACGTTTATTTTTCCGTTTTTTAGTCTCAGTGTTTTGTTTTTTGATTTTCTCTCCATGGACCCTACTGTTTCGCTCATCCTCCTGAGGCAGGGGGAACGTTCTCTTGAGGACCACACTCGTGACTATCTCCTCCTGGCTAACCATTGCCACTTCCCGGATAGCAGCCTCTGTAAGTTTTTCTACATCGGATTGAACACCACCACCAAGGCGCTGCTATCTGGGGAGGGTCCTCAAGAGAGCCTGCCCGAATACATCAAGTGGATGCTGACGTCCTGTGGATCGTCATGGACTATCGGCATCGTCGAAGAGGATGTCAGCCCTAGAGCCCAGCCAACCATCACCCCGACATGCAGAGTTTGAGCCCGAATTCATCACCGCGGACGGAGAGCCTGAGCCCAGAGCTCCCTCTTCTGTCAATGTCTGGATATGCCTGGTCTCCACTAGTTCCATCCAGCCGTCCTGAATCTCCGCTGGTTCCGTCCAGCCGTCCTGAATCTCCGCTGGTTCCGTCCAGCCGTCCTGAATCTCTGCTGGTTCCGTCCAGCCGTCCTGAATCTCCGCTGGTTCCGTCCAGCCGTCCAGAGTCACCACTGATCACGTCCAGTCATCCAGAGTCATCGTTGGTTCCGCCCAACCTTCCAGAATCCCCGCTGTCTTCTGTCTGTCCCCTTGCTCACCCTCAGCCCACCAGCTGTGCAGTGGGCTCGCCGCAGGTCAGCCAGCTTCCATCGGCATCTCGGCTGGAGGATCCCTCTTCTCCGCCTCCAGCCTCAGAGTCCAGAACTCCGCCTCGGCCCTCCGACCCTGCGGCTCCACCACGGCTCTCAGCTCCCTCATCTCCAGCGTCGCCCGTCTGCCCACCAGCTCCACCGGGCTCCCTCGTCCCTCCGGCTTTCTATTTCCGCCTCGGGCTCCTTCTTCACCTGCTCCGCCTCTGTCGGTCGGACCCATGGAGTCGTCAGCCCGTCCTCCACCATGGCTCCTCTCTCCGTCGGCTCCACCGTGGGTCTTCTTCATGGCTGGCTTGCTCTGTTCCTCCTGTTCCGGGTCCCTCCTGTTTCTTCCCTGGCTCCTCCCACCATCGTCACCTCCCTGGACTATTTTGTTTGTTCCCATGACTCTGTTTTTTGTCCCCCTCCAGGGGTGCCATCCTCCGCCGAAGCCTCCTCCTCCATTATTGACTCTGTTGTTCCATTTTTGTCGCCCCTCTCATCTGTTTTGTTTTTCTTTCTACGGTGTGAGGACACGCCTATTTGGAGGGGGGCGTTATGTCACATTTCATGTCGGTTTTGGTCATTTGGTTTCTCCCATTTGCCTTCCCCAGTCATTCTGTCATTGGTTTTGCCCTCATCATCCTGTCATCCCCATCACCTGTGTTTAATCAATTATTAGCCTTTATAAGTCTGTCTTTGTCTTGAGTTCCCTGTCGGTCTTTGCCTTATGTTACGTGTTCTTTGTGTGTGGATTAATCTCTGTGTTTTTGCCCGTACTTCTGAAGATCTATATTAAATATCATTGTTATTGTATCTCGTCTCGTCAGTCCAGCACGTCAACTCATAACACCATGCAAAGCCACATGTCTTATTAATCATGTTTTTGTCTGTTTGACAGGACCATACAAAGTTGTGTATCTTGTATTAGAGCAGTTACAATTAGGTGCTTTAAGTACAATTCATTAATACTGACCACTGGATGTTCAACATGGCATCTTATGGATTTGAGAATTAGAATTGTTGCTCTTCACAAAGATGGCCAAGGCTATTAGAGGTTCAGTAACACCCTGAAATCAATGTACACCACAGTGGTCAGGGTCATACAGAGGTTTTCCAAGATGGGTTTGATTCGGAACAGGCCTCGCAAGAGTCGATCAACGATGTTGAGCACTCTGTGCATCAGGTACAGAACCTGCCTTCAAAAAACAGATGCATGAGTGCTGCCAGCATTGCTTTAAAGGTTGCAGAAGTAGAAGGTAAACTTGTCAGAGCTCAGACCATACACCGCACACTGCAAGTCGGTTTGCATAGGCGTTGTGCCAGAAGGAAGCCTAAGCTGAAGCTGACTCACAAGAAAGCCCACAAACAGTTTGCTGAAGACAAGCTGTCCAAGAGCATGAATTACTGGAACTATAAGATAAACTTGTTTGGCTCAGATGGTTTCCAGCATGTGTGGTGATGCCCAAGCATGGTGGTGGTAGCATCATGGTCTGGGGCTGCATGAGTGCTGCTGGTACTGGGGAGCTGCATTTCATTGAGGGAAACAGATTCTGTTATGTACTGTACATTCTGAAGCAGAACATGATGCCTTCCCTCCAGAAACTAGGCTGAACGGCAGTTTTCCAACATGATAACGACTGCCAAACACACCACCAAGATGACAACTGCCTTGCCGAGAAAGCTGAAGGTGAAGGTGATGGGGTAGCCAAGTATGTCTCCAGACCTGAACCCTCTTAAGCACCTGCGCGGCATCCTCAAGTGGAAAGTGGAGAAGCACCATATGTCTAAGCTCCGTGAGAATTGGAAGAGAATCCCAGCAACAACCCGTGCAGTGCTGGTCAATTCCATGCCCTTGATGATTAAGGCAGTGCCAGATAACAATGGTGCTAACACAATATACTGACACTTTGGGTGTTCACTTAGGGTGTACTCACTTTTGTTGCCAGGTGTTTTGACAACAATGGCTATATGTTGAGTAATTTTCAGGGGACAATAAATCTATACTGCTATACAAGCTGCACATTGACTACTCAAAAAAATATCTAAGTTTCATTTCTATAGTATTGTCCCTTGACAAGGTATACTAAAATGGTTGCTGAAATGTGAGGGGTGTACTCACTTTTGTGACATACTTTATATACAATATGATGACAATACATTGTTATTTCAAATCCAGTTTGGTGTAGAGACCTGCACGGGACGGATTTTTCTGTCCCGCTCCCGCAAAAATATTATTTTCTCCCGCTCCCGCCTGCAGTTTTCAAGTTTTGTCCCGCTCCCGCCCGCAAAAGCCCGCAGGTAAATATATAAGTAGTTTCATTTTCACTGCTTCTTCCCGCTACTCTGTTATTTGTTTCACTTGCTTCCCTTTTGAATATAAATAAAAAATAAATGGAAAGTAAACAATTATGTTTCGTTTTATTTGAGTTTAATTAAATGGAATGATGAACATGGACACGAACGAGGAGCTTAGAAATACAATCAGAACAGTTAGAAATAGGCTAATAATTTTGCAATGAAACAAAATAATAATAAACGTGGATTTCTCAAGTAGTCAAACCAAAAAAAAAAAAGCATTTGGCCTAATACTGCTTTAGAACGTGCGTTAGCCTTTTTTGCCTTCAGCAATGTCCAAACATTGAACATAAGTTATCCTTATTTCTCAATAAATAAAAACAGGCCAATTTTCAATATTTAGCTAAATAAATAAAAAAAATAACCTGAATTAACTAAAATAATGTAGGCCTACTTAATGTGTCCATGCAGGAATAGCATGTCATTCACTGATAAGGGCTTCAGATTAATGCGTCTCTGCTCGAGTATGCGACCGCAAATACTGAAAGCTCTCTCCGATGGTGCGCTGGAAGCTGGAATACAAAGTACATGGCGTGTTAATTTGCTCAATCTCGGAAATTCTTGACATCGTCTTTTCCACCACTGGAGGACATCCTTGGGCCCGTGTGCTTCTGATCCATCCAACTTGATCTTTAAATATCCCGCTATTTCGGAATCGATTGACAAGTCGCTGTCCATGGTATCATCTGCATCCTCCCATTCCGCAAAGTCAAGAAAAGCAGACTTTTTAGCTGGTGGCGGTAGGTTTTCTTCTCTGTTTTCATCAAACCCCAACTCACCAACTAGCGCTTTAACTGCACGAATCACAGATTGTCTTTCATTATCATCCATCATCTTTAACTGACGCAGTTTGGGAGTGAGGAATGTCGCTATTTTGTAAAGCATGTGAATTCCATTTGGTGCCAAACTTTTCGGCGACATTAATTTGTCAAGACGTTGCACACAAGTTGATGCAATTTCAGCGAGAATGCAGTCAGTTATTGCTTCCTCGCAGTGGTTTCTTAGTTTTACAGACCACGGCAGAACTAGAGACGCACTCAAGGCAGTATTGTCTGACTCCAAGTCATTAGTTGCGTCTTTGAATGGCTTCAAAAACGTCACCAGGATTTTAAGATTATTTTTGCCGATGCATGCTACTTTGTCAAACTGTTTATTTTCCAACAGGATTGCTGCAATGTCATCATACTGTTGAAACACAGAATCTAGCATTTCGAAATGTGAATTCCATCTTGTTTCCACTGACTGCTTTAGAGACTTACTTAGCTTCACCTGCAGGCCAGAATGTTTAAAGTAGGTGACAAGTTTTTTCACGTCTTTCAGAAGGTGGCCAACTTCGGGTGTTTTGTCCATCACAGCGGACGAGAATGCGTGTGAAAGAATGATGTTGAGTATGTGAGTGCTACAATTCAGTCTTGTGAAACCGCAAAGAGCTGCGATCATGTTTGCTCCTCTGTCAGTGACAAAGACAAGTTTCTTTGCCTGTGAACTGTCTATTCCAAACACTCTGAGATTTTAAAATAGTAAAGCTTGAATGTTTTCGCCGGTTTTTGAAATGCCTGCATCGAATGGTGTTGCAAAAAGCACCTTTGACACCAAGTCGTAATTTGCATCTATGTAATGTATTGTGGCTGATAGGAAAGAGGTTTTTCGATAGTTTTCGGTCCAGATGTCAGTTGTCACTGCGCAACCGTATTTCACAATTGTATCGGTCATGTCAGCGACTACAGCTCTTCTTAGTGTTTGTGCCCTCTCACTCAGATTTCATGACAATGTCGTTGGATGTGGAAAAATTTCCTTCACATCGAATTTTCCAATCTTGGCTGCTGTGTCAACGAGGTGCTGCGCTACTTTAAAGAAACCCTGGCCAGAGACGGTGTCATAAGGTCTTAGGTCGGCACAAACAAAGTCAACACATTTTTCTGTCGTTTCATCTTTTAGTGCACTTGACACTTTCGACTTACTTGCCGTAAACGACTGGGAAGTTTGGCCTTTCAAAACTGTGCATACATGACGTTCCAGACTTGTGCCCGCTGTATGTGAGTATTTTGCTGCATTTGTCGCAGCTCGCAAAAGGCATGTTCTTTCCATCGCTGTCGCATACTATCGAAAAACATTTCCAAATATCAGATTTTCCTTTGTTTGGCTTTGTAGTTTTGTATGTTCCTTTCTTTAATAATGAACTAATATCTGTAGCACTAAGCGTTGCACCTGTGTCATGCTCTTCAGACATTTTGCCTTGGTGTGGGCCTATAGCCACGCAAGAACCACCTAAAGTTCCAAGCATGAACCACGGGAGAATTAGCTTTAGACCTTGCGCCTGTAAATGTTTTTTTTTTTTTTTAGTCCTTCTTGTTGCTTTTGTGCAGTATATAAATAACAGAGTATTTATTTTTAGTAAATTAATTTTAAAATATTTCCATTTTGCGGGAGTCCCGCAAATAATTATATTCTCCCGCAACCCGCACATACATGAGGACCTTCCCGCCTGCACCCGCATTCACCCATCAAATCTTGTCCCGCGCCGCACTCGGTGCGTTGGGTCCCGCGGGAGTGCAGGTCTCTAGTTTGGTGAAAAGCAACCTCATGTTTAAGTGATCAAAAAATAAAAAAGTATTATTTTGTGTGCCATCCAGTACTTCACACTCCAGTCCAGTAGATGGTGAACACAGACCTTTTACTTTGGTTTGCTATGCACTATTAGAATGGTGAAAGAAACATTATGAATTTCAATTTCTGTATGTCATGCTACAAATGACTTGCTTATTTCATTTCTGCTCAAATAAGTAGGAACATCTGTATGCAATTATCAGTGAAAAGACCCACTGATTCTAACGGGAAAGCAAAACACTCAATTGCATCCAGTGACATCTCTATCATGTTCAATGATCCTCACAATCAAAATGATTAAAAAAGACATGCCAAATTATCTTAAATAACTTTATTTAACCTTTATAACCTTATAGGCAAGTATAGACTACGAACGAAATAAAGATGTATTTGTGTACCCTTTTTTTGACCAAGCCACAGAATGAACTGACCTGAGAACCAATTCCAAAAAGCAAGAAAATAAATCCTGGAATACACCCCCCCTCCCCCCTTCAGTTTTCGGTTTTCATACAAAAAGGCTTTTTCAAGAAAGAAAAGATGCCCTCACAGGTTTTAAAGAGAGTTCTCTTCTGTTGAGACCACTGAAGAGAAACAAAGCATCTGATTTAGCTGTCACATGTGTGGTTCTAAACACAACTTCAGACACAACTCACAGCTGTACACTTTTTCTCACGGGTGTTATAAAACCCATATCGGCACAAAACTCCAAAACCACGTTCTCACTTCTCGCAGATAACTACAGGAAAGAAGTGTAATCACACATTTGGATACATTCCTCTGGTCATTTCATGTCTTTCTGCTGCACATTGGTTATTCTTTCAGATTTTTAAAGTCAGCTTTCCGAGATATGTCCCCTTTGGATCTGCTTAAAATTTACTCACACTAGGGCTTTCCAAGATGTAGATGAGTTTGCTTCTCCAGATTTTGAGAAATTTAGCATTACATCACTTGCTCACCAATGGATCTTCTGCAGTGAATTGGTGCCATCAGAATGAGATTCCAAACAGCTGATCATTTACCAACATATGTATTTAATACTGTTTTGGCCCGTTTTTGCGAAAATCTAAGCAGGTCCAGCTATGCAGTCAAATGAATACCTGCATGTTAGATAATGGAAATGAGTTAAGAATTTAAATAGTGGTGGGAGTATTTTATATTAACCGACTGTCAAATCAGCTTTATCCAGATATTCATTTATTAGGAATGTTCTCATTTAGCAACAAGGCTTGAAAATGAATCACTTGAGATGAACACCAGAAAAGATGTTTGAGACAAGTTAATGGTAAATATGACATCTCATTACATTTTATTCTAGATTATTAATACAGGCAAATAAAATCACTGCTTTAAAAGACAGAGCTCTTGTCAGTTTAAACACATTCTTCATTGGCAGCAATTTCAAGTCTGTATAACCTATAAAGTTTCCATCCATCATGCCTGAATTAATGCAAAATATTTTCTAAAATCCGCTTACGGAGTGTGGCCATGTATTTAATGAGCTCATCTTTATGGGGTTGCACTGCATATAATATGTGTTTGAATTTAAAATATGTATTCTCTGTTTGCATTCAGTTCTTTTCACAGCTATGTGTGAGGCAGCAAATTAGAGCTAAAATGAAAGATTTGTGGCAGAGATTCACGGGTGCTCAAGTCTCTGGTCATTTTAAAGCTCTGTGAATCAGAGGTGATTATTCATATGACAAAAGCTGAAGAATACCACACTGTGTGGATGCAGATGCTGGCGACTGGAGGCATTAATTGGTCCCATTCGCATGGTGTGAGAGGATATGTGTGAAATGACCGGATGCTTTAAACTCTATCACCAGGGATGGACTGGAACTCAAAAACAGCCCACAGAGCAAAACCTCCTACGCGATATACTTAGATTTTCCACTGTATTTTAGTGATTTAAATAGACATTTTCACACTGCGAAATCAACAATGTTAACCCTTGAAAGACTGATCATATTTAATATGTACTGTAATATTCTGAGGCCTTATCAACATGATCAAACTTTGCTGGGGAAAAAAAAAAAAAAAAGTTTTACACAATCCACGTTACATTCCAAAATTTAACCAGTGTTTTTAAACAAGCTTCCAGTAACATCAGACAATAACAAATTAGTCAGAATTCACTCCAAAATTACTGGCAAACACTACTTTAAATCAAAGGCATGCAAAACAACTTTTACCAAACTCACACTGAGAGCAGTCGTGGTTCCAGGATGGAGTCTGTAATGGAAGTGCAGTTTATAACAGCTTGTTCAGTCCATCTTCATGAGGCTGTAATAAAGGAAAGATTGAGCCAGACCGGCTCAGGGATTTTAACTCATGGACAGATGGTTTCCTCCATTGCAAGAGCCTCTAAACTCACTGTGCTTTATAAAATGGCTCTATGCTTAAATGGATAGTTCAGCCTAAAATAAAACTTCTGTCATTATTTACTCACTCGCTTATCATTTCAAACCCATATGACTTTCTTCTCTGACTCACAGAATGAGAATTTGGAGTAATTGCTAGAGTTCCTGAGACTTGCAAGTATCAAAAAGTACACAAAAGTACCATGAAAGTTTCATAAATGTCATTTATATGACTTTGTGTGAGGAACTGAAATTCAAGTCTTCATTTGTACATTGCAAAGTAATAAAAATAATAATTGATGTGCAAGTTTTTGTGTACTGTATATTACATAATTTCACTTAAAAGATCATATCTCTTCATTTTAAGAGATGGACAGTAAATAATGGCTTAGCTTTTAACTAATCTTAATCTTAAAGGATAGTTCAATAAAAAAAGGATAGTACATGTTTTAAATGACATGAGTATGGGTAAATTATTTTATTTATCTTAAAGTCTTAAAGACTTGGGTCTCTGGATAGCATAGACCTATCATATGCCGACTGACAGACCAATTTAAAACACAGGAAGGTTTAATGGTAATTAACTATAGTAAAATACAGCACAAATGGCATGTTTGCGTGTCAGAACAGGCCATTCAAGCTGGCAGGCCTCTCTGTAAAAATGCAAGCACGACAGATGTGCAGTGCCAAGGGATCAGTTCCTCAAAGTTATTTATTCATTTCCCTTAAAAAGCCAATTTAACGCTTGGCTTAGTCCATCTTTGCCATGTCTCTGAAGCCCTTTTCACAGCAGCTGGAGGAAGAAGGAGGAAGAAGAGTGAGATGAATATCTCCAGGTAAATAGGAACACTTTAGAGGGGTTGAGAGAGATCTGGCCAAGGCTACGGATGGCAATCTTCACTTACCTCACTTCCACCAGTCATTTAAACATGCTTGACTCACTTTCATCTAGAGAACAGGCAATTTAAAGTGAGATTGGAATTTAAAATGCATAGAAATTGTGAAAACTTTAAAAACTGCGGGTTTGAAAAGACAATGACAATAACATTGGACTCCGAAAGTCTCAATGCTGTCTATGAGAAAGATGTCCTTGATAAATCCAAAGCCTTATAGTCAATGGAAATTGGTTTAATTTGGACACTGAGCATGTTGTGTATAGAGAAACTTTAAATATGCTATCTGTTTATATATTTAAAGACTCTCTATATACTCAATGTCCAAATGAAACCAAAACCACTGACTTTAAGGCCTTGGATTTATAAATACAGTAAAATTTAGTCTTGAAATTGTAATTGCATCGGAAAGAGTGACATTTCTTCACAACTTGTTATCTTACTGCGATATGGCTGTAGATCGGCGCAGATGTGATTTGGCAATCATTTTAATAAAATATAGTTGGATAAAAGTTTGTTTTTGGCCCACAGCCCCCAAGTTTGGTTGAAAAATCAAGTTTGATTGTTGGCCCCTTCATATGGAAAATGTTTTGGGTATTTGTGGTCTTGTATTTATTTCATTTCAGCTTTATTTATTTAATAATAACCCTTCTGTTACCACTTCGCTGTTATTAGCAAAATAGCTTGCTTGGGTTTGTGTGGTACCATTTCATTTCCATATCAAAGATGCTGCATGACACAATTGATCATTCAGTAAATACTGTATGTCATAATAGTGTATACGGTACAGTCTGAGAAGAATGACAGTTGAGGTCATACAGCCTTGGCTTACACAACAATTCTCCAGGCTCATATTATATCAATCTGACAAGCAACAATAGTAAACAACAGAAACAATTCAGAAGAGTTTAGGCATGTACTCAACTGATGATGGACAGCTTCTCTGGAATTTCACAATATCACATAACGCAATGTGTTTACCAGCATCAGTGAGAGTGGAATAGTGAGGACGAAGAAGAAGAGGAAGAAGAAGTGGTTCTATAATGACTGCCACTGTTAGATAAATCAGTCATCTTTTTAAACATACATACACATATAAACTTAAAAATGTATTCCCACCAAGTCTGTCTGTGAGGTGCTTATGGTTGTTGATGTAATTTATCTTCTCAAAACAGCTTTTGGTCTAAAAGCAATATGAAAATGTTGTCTGACTCCTTTCAGTTTCATTACTTTTCCAATAAAAGAGTCCTCTGATCTGAATCTAGCTATATAAGCTGCAAAGGGGAACACTTTATTGCTAAAAATAGCTACCTAGCTGTAGCTTTCTGCTATACACTTTCTCAGTGGATGTCAGAACAAATGCACAAGCATTAGTATGTGTATCCACTGCTTGGAGTCTTAGACCCTGAAGGAAGCTTTAAGGGTGAGATGACCTTAAAGGACACGCTGCCCAAACAACTCATACAGAAGTACCACAGTAGTATGTTTAGTCACATCTTGGTGGGCCACCACTTGGATTTCTACCTTTGCACAATCTTTGAAATGTTGAACTATAACATGATTCCAAAAAAATTATTGCGAAATGCAGTTGTAAATGGTTAAAGAGAAAAACTGGGCATCATACACTAAATAAGTGAAGATCACACACTTCCAGACTTTCACATTGTTCCAAACACAACAAACTCATGCAGAAACACATGCCTCATTGCTAGGAAACACATGACAAATGAAAACAATATGTGTTCTAAAATCAGCTCAGAATATGAAACATGTTTGATATCCTCAGAATTGCTGGATTCATTGTTAAAAGGCTTTTCACAGGATTTCACAGGCTAAAAAAATTGGAGTCTGTGAAATCTATCAATTCTGACCGCCAAAAATCTGCAGACTAGCTCTGATTTCCAACAACAATTGCCGACTCCTCCAGACTGCAATTCCAGGCAAAAAATCTGGGCAAAAGACATATATTCTAGCCTTAACACAACAAACCTGAAACAAACTAAATGAAAAGACCTATTAGCATCAAAGTGTTTCACTGAAGACGTCTTTGTATCATCCATCTGCTCTGTCCATTTTGTTAGTTGGCGTCTTTCCTTTCAGAGCATCGTTGAGGAGTTTCTGTGAAAAAGAAATGTACTGGTGGTTGGACCAAAAGTCTGATTATTTGCACAATACCAGTAACAATGTTTGGTTTTGTTAGATGCTTTGCTCAGAAGTAATGTGATGCCCTAAGTCCTAACTTGTCCCAAATATGTCACTTTGGGCAATAATTTGTTTTTCTAATTCTGTTTAAATCCCCCAGTTGAGCTTTCAAAGCTGCTTTTAGTCAAATGCTTAGTCTCTGTTGAGGTGGTAATGATAATATCAAAACAAATATAGCATTTGAGAACAGATAACATTTGTGCCCAGAACTGAGAGCAAAAATGGCCACTGGGGTCCTGCACCAACTGAGCAATTGTTATTGAGATGAATGGGAATGCAAATGGATACCCAGCTAGCAGAGGATGTCCTCAGAACAGGTAATGTTATGGCAAGGTTCTCTTAGCTATAAACAAATATTAAAGGTATCTGGACTTTAATACATTCAATATGATAGCTCAAAAAATGTTAGTTAAATATTGTTCATTAAACATTATTCTACAGTCTTAAAGGTGTACTCCCTGTTGAAAAAAAAATGTTGTTTTTTTATGCTGGGATGCTGGTTAGGTAGGTTTTGATGCTGGTTTAAGCTGGTCCTTTGCTGGTTTATGCTGGTCCTTAGCTGGCACCAAAAAAAGCAGCCCATACCCAAACAGGACCTCGCCCGTATTTTGATATCTCCGCCCCATACGTACATACATAACCCTGGCATAACGGCAATCGTGAAAACAATCAAAGATGACACATAAGCATATTCATACAAAAGCCAACACGAATAAGACAACACAACCTCAGCATCTAATTCAAGCACTTCCCGCTCCTTGAGTTCTCTTGGGGGGACTTGAGCCTCTGCCCCTTTGAGGTCCAATACTAAAGTGGCCTTTTGGTCCAATCTAGGTGCCCCCGGTCCGCAATTTCTGCCGACGTAATGCCATTTCATATCAGCAATGCCAGACAAGATGAGTGGAGCTATTCAGAGCTTTTGTTACTAATTGTAATCACATAATCCATAAACTTAACCTTAACCACTGGTGCCATTTAGCGCATAGGGTGATAAGCGTTCTCCAACGGCTTCGATCTATAGCGGCGACTTCAGCCTCAATCGATGGAATGTCGACTGCTTGCAGGTCATCCATAAAAGTCCAACTCCAGGTGATTTTTCTGTGATCTTTCTGCAGGCCACCAGAGCATTGCCATCTTGATGGTCAGGGAGGCATAAGATGATGGCGACAGAAGAGCGATGGCTTCTGTCATCTTACAGGTTGCCTTCGGCACAACGATTGTGGCCAGGAGCTGCAATTTAATCTGCTGGAAGAGGGAAAGCGAGTTCCAGATTGGACAAAGTCAGTGGAACGCAGCAGATGCATTGCCATTGCAGTAGATGACATCTCACTCTGCGTGTCCATCCAAGGATATGACACTGCCAAGATAAGCCAAAGTTCGCCACTTCCTCCACCTGTTGTCCACGGATGGTAATCAGGACTGTCAAGTTTGCGCAACTAAGGCAGCTAACTTTGGTCTTATGTCCACTGATTTGGAGTCCAGTGATGGCAACTTGATTTTCTAGGGCCGTAGTGAGATCTTGAACACTAGGAGTAGGTCCAGGGTAGGCCTATGTGTAGGTGGTCGATGGCGTGACAGCTGACAAAGTCAATGATAAAGAGGAATAGCATTGGTTGAAGCATGCAAACCTTTCGTACAGTTTTAAAGGCAAATAAATCGTTACCCATTCTTCCATCCAAACGCAGCAACGAGACACTTGGTACAGATTGCAAAAAATGTCAACCAATCGAGATGGGATTCTGTAAGCCCGGGCTATCTTCCATAGCGTCTCTCCAGCCTGATCTTATAACAAAAAGTACCTGTGGGAACTTTTCCGTAAGATGCAAAATATGTACATCCATGTATGTTTTGTGACATATTCAATGTGAAATGTCTACTGAGTGCCGCTAGAGTGTTTTTTTTTCTTTCTCACTAGAACAGGTGAACATACATATGGTACGTTGGTTTTGTACGCGTCACTGCAGTTCTGACTTGAAATGTTCACTGAGTGGGGCTATAACTCTAATGCTAAGGACGTTTTAAATAACGTACCAAACACACTACACCTACACCTAAACGATAGTATGAACAAAGTCGACGTGGGATAAAATTGCAATCGTGAGCATGCCATTTTAGCTTGTTTTTTATATCTCATCTTTTAGCTCTTTCATCATGAGTCATGTTTTTCATGGGATTCCAAGGATCCCCAAGGATTCCACACCCTAAGTCCAATTCCGTGCCTGAGCTGAGCTACCAAGCATGCTTGTTATGGTCAGAAAGCAGAACATATGGAGCTGTAATCATAACTGTGTATGAAAATGTTTACAGTGCTCAGTGCTCTCTGTTTTACCACCTCTAGTGTTCATTTTTGTTGGAAACTGCAATGATATGTACTTAGTAGTACTTACTAGTGTTTCTCAGTGCAAAGGTCTTGACAAAGTTCAGTGAGAACCATTGTTGATTTTCCAGCGATTATTCAACCTCTTTTTGCAGAACAAAAAAACTGCTCGACACAGGATCAGCCACTTCGGAAGCATGCTTGTTGCTCTCCAAGGCAGGAAGACAATGGAAAATGCCTTTCCAGGTACTGCTAAGTTGTCACACTTGGAGAGATTGCCTTTTTTAAGCATGATCATCATACAGTTGAGGTCAAAAGTTTACATCACCTTTAGAATCTACAAAATGTTAATTATTTTTACCAAAATAAGAGGGATTACACAAATGCATGTTTTTGTTTATTTAGTACTGACCTGAATAAGATATAAAACTTTTTGAATTTGAATATCAGGGTAAATTTTACTTA